>NC_134688.1:481045036-481109408 GCF_050947455.1 Rhinoderma darwinii
TAATACCTCCACACCATAACCACAGAGTGACTGAATAATACCCCCATACTGTTACTGAATAATACCACCACACCATAACCACATAATGACTGAATAATACCTCCATACTGTTATTGAATAATACCACCACACCATAACCACAGTGACTGAATAATACCACCATACGGTTACTGAATAATACCGCCACATCATAACCACATAGTGACTGAATAATACCCCCCATACTGTTACTGAATAATACCGCCACACCATAACCACATAGTGACTGACTAATACCCCCATACTGTTACTGAATAATACCACCACACCATAACCACATAGTGACTGAATAATACCTCCATACTGATACTGAATAATACCTCCACACCATAACCACATAGTGACTGAATAATACCGCCACACCATAACCACATAGTGACTGAATACCTCCATACTGATACTGAATAATACCTCCACACCATAACCACAGAGTGACTGAATAATACCCCCATACTGTTACTGAATAATACCGCCACACCATAACCACATAGTCACGGAATAATACTTCCATACTGTTACTGAATAATACCACCACACCATAACCACATAGTGACTGAATAATACCATCATACTGTTACTGAATAATACCGCCACACCATAACCACATCGTCACTGAATAATACTTCCATACTGTTACTGAATAATACCACCACACCATAACCACATAGTGACTGAATAATACCCCCATACTGTTACTGAATAATACCGCCACACCATAACACATAGCGACTGATAATACCACCATACTGTTACTGAATAATACCGCCACACCATAACCACATAGTGACTGAATAATACCCCATACTGTTACTGAATAATACCTCCACACCATAACCACATAGTGACTGAATAATACCCCCATCTGTTACTGAATAATACCGCCACACCATAACCACATAGTGACTGAATAATACCCCCGTACTGTTACTGAATAATACCCCCATACTGTTACTGAATATACCCCCATACTGTTACTGAATAATACCACCATACCATAACCACATAGTGACTTACTAATACCCCACACTGTTACTGAATAATACCACCACACCATACCACATAGTGACTGAATAATACCCCATACTGTTACTGAATAATACCACCATACCATAACCACATAGTGACTGACTAATACCCACACTGTTACTGAATAATACCTCCACACCATAACCACATAGTGACTGAATAATACCCCCATACTGTTACTGAATAATACCTCCACACCATAACCACATAGTGACTGAATAATACCCCATACTGTTACTGAATAATACCACCACACCATAACCACATAGTGACTGAATAATACCCCCATACTGTTACTGAATAATACCTCCACACCATAACCACATAGTGACTGAATAATACCCCCATAATGTTACTGAATAATACCTCCACACCGTAACCACATAGTGACTGAATAATACCCCCATACTGATACTGACTAATACCGCCACACCATAACCACATAGTGACTGACTAATACCCCCATACTGTTACTGACTAATTCCCCCACACCATAACCACATAGTGACTGACTAATACCCCCATACTGATACTGAATAATACCTCCACACCATAACCACATAGTGACTGACTAATACCTCCATACTGATACTGAATAATACCACCACACCATAACCACAGTGACTGAATAATACCCCCATACTGTTACTGAATAATACCGCCACACCATAACCACATAGTGACTGAATAATACCACCATACTGTTACTGAATAATACCGCCACACCATAACCACATAGTGACTGAATAATACCACCATACCGTTACTGAATAATACCTCCACACCATAACCACATAGTGACTGAATAATACCCCCATACTGTTACTGAATAATACCGCCACACCATAACCACATAGTGACTGAATAATACCACCATACTGTTACTGAATAATACCACCACACCATAATCACATAGTGAATGAATAATACCCCCATACTGTTACTGAATAATACCTCCACACCATAACCACATAGTGACTGAATAATACCACCATACTGTTACTGAATAATACCGCCACAACATAACCACATAGTGACTGAATAATACCCCCATACTGTTACTGAATAATACCTCCACACCATAACCACATAGTGACTGAATAATACCACCATACTGTTACTGAATAATACCGCCACACCATTACCACATAGTGACTGAATAATACCCCCACACCATAACCACATAGTGACTGAATAATACCTCCATACTGTTACTGAATAATACCTCCATACTGATACTGAATAATACCTCCATACTGATACTGAATAATACCTCCATACTGATAATGAATAATACCTCCACACCATAACCACATAGTGACTGAATAATACCCCATACTGTTACTGAATAATACCCCCATACTGTTACTAAATAATACCCCCATACTGTTACTGAATAATACCCCCATACTGTTACTGAATAATACCCCCATACTGTTACTGAATAATACCTCCACACCATAACCACATAGTGACTAAATAATACCCCCATACTGTTACTGAAAAATACCACCACACCATAACCACATAGTGACTGACTAATACCCCCATACTGTTACTGAATAATACCTCCATACTGATACTGAATAATACTGCAACACCATATCCACATAGTGACCGAATAACACCCCCATACTGTTACTGAATAATACCGCCACACCATAACTACATAGTGACTGAATAATACCCCCATACTGTTACTGAATAATACCGCCACACCATAACCACATAGTGACTGAATAATACCCCCATACTGTTACTGAATAATACCGCCACACCATAACCACATAGTGACTGAATAATACCCCCATACTGTTACTGAATAATACCGCCACACCATAACCACATAGTGACTGAATAATACCACCATACTGTTACTGAATAATACCACCACACCATAACCACATAGTGACTGAATAATACCCCATACTGTTACTGAATAATACCTCCACACCATAACCACATAGTGACTGAATAATACCCCCATACTGTTACTGAATAATACCGCCACACCATAACCACATAGTGACTGAATAATACCACCATAATGTTACTGAATAATACCACCACACCATAACCACATAGTGACTGAATAATACCCCATACTGTTACTGAATAATACCTCCACACCATAACCACATAGTGACTAAATAATACCCCACACTGTTACTGAATAATACCGCCACATCATAACCACATAGTGACTGACTAATACCTCCATACTGATACTGAATAATACCACCACACCATAACCACAGTGACTGAATAATACCCCCATACTGTTACTGAATAATACCACCACACCATAACCACAATGGCTGAACAATACCCCCATACTGTTACTGAATAATACCTCCACACCATGACCACATAGTGACTGAATAATACCCCCATACTGTTACTGAATAATACCTCCATACTGTTACTGAATAATACCTCCATACTGTTACTAAATAATACCTCCATACTGTTACTGAATAATACCCCCATACTGTTACTGAATAATACCGCCATACTGTTACTGAATAATACCTCCATACTGATACTGAATAATACCCCCATACTGTTACTGAATAATACCACCACACCATAACCACATAGTGACTGAATAATACCCCATACTGTTACTGAATAATACCGCACACCATAACCACAATGGCTGAACAATACACCCATACTGATACTGAATAATACCTCCACACCATGACCACATAGTGACTGAATAATACCCCCATACTGTTACTGAATAATACCGCCACACCATAACCACAATGGCTGAACAATACACCCATACTGATACTGAATAATACCTCCACACCATAACCACATAGTGACTGAATAATACCCCCATACTGTTACTAAATAATACCACCACACCATAACCACATAGTGACTGAATAATACCCCATACTGTTACTGAATAATACCTTCACACCATAACCACATAGTGACTGAATAATACCCCCATACTGTTACTGAATAATACCACCACATCATAACCACATAGTGACTGAATAATACCGCCACACCATAACCACATAGTGACTGAATAATATCGCCATACTGTTACTGAATAATACCACCACACCATAACCACATAGTGACTGAATAATACCCCCATACTGTTACTGACTAATACCCCCACACCATAACCACATAGTGACTGAATAATAACCCATACAGTTACTGAATAATACCACCACACCATAACCACATAGTGACTGAATAATACCCCCATACTGTTACTGACTAATACCCCCACACCATAACCACATAGTGACTGAATAATAACCCATACAGTTACTGAATAATACCACCACACCATAACCACATAGTGACTGAATAATACCTCCACACCATAACCACATAGTGACTGAATAATACCCCCATGCTGTTACTGAATAATACCCCCACACCATAACCACATAGTGACTGAATAATACCACCATACTGTTACTGAATAATACCACCACACCATAACCACATAGTGACTGAATAATACCCCATACTGTTACTGAATAATACCACCACACCATAACCACAGTGACTGAATAATATCGCCATACTGTTACTGAATAATACCTGCACACCATAACCACATAGTGACTGAATAATACCTCCATACTGTTACTGACTAATACCCCCACACCATAACCACATAGTGACTGAATAATAACCCATACAGTTACTGAATAATACCTCCACACCATAACCACCTAGTGACTGAATAATACCCCCATGCTGTTACTGAATAATACCCCCACACCATAACCACATAGTGACTGAATAATACCACCATACTGTTACTGAATAATACCACCACACCATAACCACATAGTGACTGAATAATACCCCATACTGTTACTGCATAATTACCGCCACACCATAACCACATAGTGACTGAATAATACCACCATACTGTTACTGATAATACCACCACACCATAACCACATAGTGACTGAAATAATACCGCCATACTGTTACTGAATAATACCCCCACACCATAACCACATAGTGACTAAATAATACCACCATACTGTTACTGAATAATACTGCCACACCATAACCACATAGTGACTGAATAATACCACCATACTGTTACTGAATAATACCACCACACCATAACCACATAGTGACTAAATAATACCACCATACTGTTACTGAATAATACCACCACACCATAACCACAGTGACTGAATAATATCGCCATACTGTTACTGAATAATACCTCCACACCATAACCACATAGTGACTGAATAATACCCCCATACTGTTACTGAATAATACCACCACACCATAACCACATAGTGACTGAATAATACCCCCATACTGTTACTGAATAATACCGCCACACCATAACCACATACTGACTGAATAATACCACCATACTGTTACTGAATAATACCACCACACCATAACCACATAGTGACTGAATAATACCCCCATACTGTTACTGAATAATACCGCCACACCATAACCACATACTGACTGAATAATACCACCATACTGTTACTGAATAATACCACCACACCATAACCACATAGTGACTGAATAATACCCTCATACTGTTACTGAATAATACCACCACACCATAACCACATACTGACTGAATAATACCCCCATACGGTTACTGAATAATACCACCACACCATAACCACATAGTCATTGAATAATACCCCCACACCATAACCACATAGTGACTGAATAATATCCCCATACTGTTACTGAATAATACCGCCACATCATAACCACATAGTGACTGAATAATACCCCCATACTGTTAATGAATAATACCGCCACATCATAACCACATAGTGACTGAATAATACCCCCATACTGTTACTGAATAATACCGCCACATCATAACCACATAGTGACTGAATAATACCACCATACTGTTACTGAATAATACCGCCACATCATAACCACAGTGACTGAATAATACCCCCATACCGTTACTGAATAATACCGCCACATCATAACCACATAGTGACTGAATAATACCCCCATACTGTTAATGAATAATACCGCCACATCATAACCACATAGTGACTGAATAATACCCCCATACTGTTACTGAATAATACTGCCACACCATAACCACATAGTGACTGAATAATACCCCCATACTGTTACTGAATAATACCCCCACACCATAACCACATAGTGACTGAGTAATACCCCCATACCGTTACTGAATAATACCTCCACACCATAACCACATAGTGACTGAATAATACCCCCATACTGTTACTGAATAATACACCACACCATAACCACATAGTGACTGAATAATACCCCCATACTGTTACTGAATAATACCGCCACATCATAACCACATAGTGACTGACTAATACCACCATACTGTTACTGAATAATACCTCCACACCATAACCACATAGTGACTGAATAATACCCCTGTACTGTTACTGAATAATACCTCCACACCATAACCACATAGTGACTGAATAATACCCCCATACTGTTACTGAATAATACACCACACCATAACCCATAGTGACTGAATAATACCCCCATACTGTTACTGAATAATACCACCACACCATAACCACATAGTGACTGAATATACCCCCATACTGCTACTGAATTATACCACCATACCACAACCACATAGTGACTGAATAATACCCCCATACTGTTACTGAATAATACCTCACACCATAACCACATAGTGACTGTATAATATCCCCATACTGTTACTGAATAATACCACCACACCATAATCACATAGTGACTGAATAATACCGCCATACTGTTACTGAATAATACCCCCATACTGTTACTGAATAATACCTCCATACTGATACTGAATAATACACCACACCATAACCACATAGTGACTGAATAATACCACCATACTGTTACTGAATAATACCACCACACCATAACCACATAGTGACTGAAAAATACCCCCATACTGTTACTGAATAATCCTCCACACCATAACCACATAGTGACTGAATAATACCCCCATACTGTTACTGAATAATCCTCCACACCATAACCACATAGTGACTGAATAATACCCCCATACTGATACTGAATAATACCCCCATACTGTTACTGAATAATACCACCACACCATAACCACATAGTGACTGAATAATACCCGCATACTGTTACTGAATAATACCACCACACCATAACCATATAGTGACTGAATAATACCCTCATACTGATACTGAATAATACCACCACACCATAACCACATAGTGACTGAATAATACCCCCATATTGTTACTGAATAATACCACCACACCATAACCACATAGTGACTGAATAATACCCCCATACTGTTACTGAATAATACCCCCATACTGTTACTGAATAATACCCTCATACTGATACTGAATAATACCACCACACCATAACCACATAGTGACTGAATAATACCCCCATATTGTTACTGAATAATACCACCACATCATAACCACATAGTGACTGAATAATACCCCCATACTGTTACTGAATAATACCCCCATACTGTTACTGAATAATACCGCAACACCATAACCACATAGTGACTGAATAATACCCCCATACTGTTACTGAATAATACTGCCACACCATAACCACATAGTGACTGAATAATACCCCCATACTGTTACTGACTAATACCGCCACACCATAACCACATTGTGACTGAATAATACCCCCATACTGTTACTGAATAATACCTCCACACCATAACCACATAGTGACTGAATAATACCCCCATACTGTTACTGAATAATACCACCACATCATAACCACATAGTGACTGAATAATACCTCCATACTGATACTGAATAATACCACCACACCATAACCACATAGTGACTGAATAATACCCCCATACTCTTACTGAATAATACCGCCACACCATAACCACATAGTGACTGAATAATACCTCCATACTGATACTGAATAATACCTCCACACCATAACCACATAGTGACTGAATAATACCCCATACTGTTACTGAATAATACCGCCACATCATAACCACATAGTGACTGAATAATACACCCATACTGTTACTGAATAATACCACCACACATAACCACATAGTGACTGAATAATACCTCCATACTGTTACTGAATAATACCGCCACACCATAACCACATAGTGACTGACTAATACCCCCATACTGTTACTGAATAATACCACCACACCATAACCACATAGTGACTGACTAATACCCCCATACTGTTACTGAATAATACCGCCACACCATAACCACATAGTGACTGAATAATACCTTCATAATGTTACTGAATAATACCACCACACTATAACCACATAGTGACTGAATAATACCCCCATACTGTTACTGAATAATACCGCCACACCATAACCACAGTGACTGAATAATACACCCATACTGTTACTGAATAATACCGCCACACCATAACCACATACTGACTGAATAATACCTCCACACCATAACCACATAGTGACTGAATAATACCCCCATACTGTTACTGAATAATACCACCACACCATAATCACATAGTGAATGAATTATACCCCCATACTGTTACTGAATAAAAAACAGAGCAATATTACCACCATATAGTGACCATAGAGTGGTAGATGCCAGTTATACGAGGTAGCTTTGCAGAAGATATAAGTGATTAGAGCACATTTATATCCAGTGACTCACAGGTGATGTTTTCTCTATTTAGTCATTCACTTTCCCTCTTTTTCTCCATCCGACACAGACCACTGTAATCACTTACTCCAGCTACGACTCGTCTCTGCAGAATTTGACACAGACATGTTGGTTTCTAACTTTTACAGCACCCTCCCCACCTATACTCCACCCTCTAAACAAAATCGTAATCCACAGTGTCCCAGATAGAAGTAATGATCCCCCAGTATGCCTCCTTTGTGCCCTCGCACAGTAATAATACCCCCTTTGTGCCCTCTGTAGATAGCGCCACACACAGCCCTCTGTAGATAGCGCCACACACACAGGCCCCATGTAATGTCCGTGGCTGCGGGCTGTCAGCTCCAGCCTCCCGCTGACAGCCGCAGCCACGAGTCGGCAAGCGCTGGCCCCAGCCTCCTCCTCAGGAGACGCTTGCATCCACACACCTCCGCCGGAGCCCGCAGGGTGCGCGCGCACGCTCGTCCCCGCTCTTAAAGGGGCAGCGCGCGCACCGGACATCTTGAACGACCTTTGACCCGTGAGTACCCTGGGCTATAAGAGGGGTCCAGCCCCCTAGTTCGATGCCTGAGCGTTGTTAGTTTTCCCAGTCTGTCTTGCAA
Source organism: Rhinoderma darwinii (assembly GCF_050947455.1). Lineage (NCBI taxonomy): Eukaryota > Metazoa > Chordata > Amphibia > Anura > Rhinodermatidae > Rhinoderma > Rhinoderma darwinii. Next base: position 481,054,377 of record NC_134688.1, read on the forward strand.
ATGGTCCCTTAGTGTTTCCCGTTCCTGTTGTTACCCGTACCTTGTTGCCCGTTCCTGTTTCCCGTGCTTTGCCCTAGTATCTAGTCGTGCCACGTCCTGTGTCATCTGCCACGTCCTGTGTCATCTGCCACGTCCTGTGTCATCTGCCACGTCCTGTGGAATCCGCTACTTTCTGTGTCATCAGCCACGTCCTGTGGAATCAGCCACGTCCTGTGGAATCAGCCACGTCCTGTGGAATCCGCCACGTCCTGTGGAATCCGCCACGTCCGGAGGAATCCGCCACGTCCGGAGGAATCCGCCACGTCCGGAGGAATCCGCCACATCCGGAGGAATCCGCCACATCCGGAGGAATCCGCCACGTCTGGCGCAGCTTGCGGCTCCTGTGTCATCCGTCACGTTTGGCGCCATCTGCTGCACCCATCTCATCTGTGCCAGAGCTGCGGCCACCATCTGGACTATTCAGGTACCCTTGTGCGTGACATTGTATTTCTGGGGTGTCCTGTTTGGCCAGCTGCCTCCCCGCTGCGGCGGTACGGCCTAGTGGGTCCACTAACCCGCTTCGTGACACCCCACATAGCTCTCCCCCCTGGTAGATAGTGCCACACAGCCCTCCCCCTGTATATAGTGCCACACAGCCATCCGCCTTGTATAGTGCTATAGAGCGCTCCCCTGTATAGTGCCACACAGGCCTCCTCCTGTATAGTGCCTCACAGCCTTCCCCTTGTATAGTGCCTCACACCTCTCCCCCTTGTATAGTGCCACACACCTCTCCCCCCTGTATAGTGCCACACAGCCCTCCCCCTGTATAGTGCCACACAGCCCTCCCCCTGTATAGTGCCACACAGCCCTCCCCCTGTATAGTGCCACACAGCCCTCCCCCTGTGTATAGTGCCACACACCTCTCCCCCTTGTATAGTGTTATACAGCCCTCCCCCTGTATAGTGCCTCCTTTGTGCCCTCGCACAGTAATAATACACCCTTTGTGCCCTCTGTAGATAGCGCCACACACAGCCCCCTTTTCATAGCGCCACACACACAGGCCCCACATAGCTCTCCCCCTGGTAGATAGTGCCACACAGCCCTTCCCCTGTGTATAGTGCCACACAGCCCCCCAAGTAGATAGTGCCACACAGCCCTCCCTCTTGTATAATGCCACACAGCCCTCCCTCTTGTATAATGCCACACAGCCCTCCCTCTTGTATAATGCCACACAGCCCTCCGCCTTGTATAGTGTTATACAGCGCTCCCACTGTATAGTGCCACACAGCACTTCCCCCTGTATAGTGCCACACAGCCCTCCCCCTGTGTATAATGCCACACAGCCCTCCGCCTTGTATAGTGTTATACAGCGCTCCTACTGTATAGTGCCACACAGCACTTCCCCCTGTATAGTGCCACACAGCCCTCCCCCTGTGTATAATGCCACACAGCCCTCCGCCTTGTATAGTGTTATACAGCGCTCCTACTGTATAGTGCCACACAGCACTTCCCCCTGTATAGTGCCACACAGCCCTCCCCTGTGTATAATGCCACACAGCCCTCCGCCTTGTATAGTGTTATACAGCGCTCCTACTGTATAGTGCCACACAGCACTTCCCCCTGTATAGTGCCACACAGCCCTCCCCCTGTGTATAGTGCCACACAGCCCCCCAAGTAGATAGTGCCACACAGCCCTCCCTCTTGTATAGTGCCACACAGCCCTCCGCCTTGTATAGTGTTATACAGCGCTCCCCCTGTATAGTGCTACACAGCACTTCCCCCTGTATAGTGCCACACAGCCCTCCCCCTGTATAGTGCCACACAGCCCTCCCCCTGTGTATAGTGCCACACAGCCCCCCCCCCCCCCCAAAAAAACAAAAAAAAACATCCGACCGGGCTCACTTACTTCTTTAAAGCGGGCTGTATCTGAAGTTCCCTGTTTTTTCTTACTTGATAGTCAGAGGTCTTTATCTACAATCACCGAGTGCGTCCCATCTATAACACAAAATAATCATGAATGTCACAAACAAGGAGTCCCGCAGTCCCCGGCCCCGAAACCGCAAGTCTGGAACTGTGTCTTCAGGTTAAAACCAAATGCACAAAATGTTCTTCAATATTATAATATATTCGACCTCCAAGTATGAAAAAGCTTCCTCAGCCACACCTACGTATAGAGTACATAGAGTATATAGACTACACAGAGTATATAAAGTACACAGATTACATAGAGTATTTAGCGTACTTAGAGTACATAGAGTATATAGAGTACATAGACTACACAGAGTATATAGAGTACTTAGAGTACATAGAGTATATAGAGTACATAGACTACACAGAGTATATAAAGTACACAGATTACATAGAGTATTTAGCGTACTTAGAGTACATAGAGTATATAGAGTACATAGACTACACAGAGTATATAGAGTACTTAGAGTACATAGAGTATATAGAGTACATAGACTACACAGAGTATATAAAGTACACAGATTACATAGAGTATTTAGAGTATTTAGAGTATATAGAGTATATAGAATATATAGAGAATATAGAGAATATAGAGTATATAGAGTATATAGAGTACATAAAGTACATGGAGTATATAGAGCACATAGGGTACATAGAGTATATAGAGTATATAGAGTACATAAAGTACATAGAGTATATGTAGTACACAGAGTATATAGAGAACATAGAATTTCATCAGCAGCTTCTATAGATGGTGCAATAAGAGCGTGTGGTATTATATATAAGCGCCATTCCTGATAGTCAAGTCTTGTAAGAGAATGTCAATCATCATCATCATCATCCAAAAATGTGAACGGCTCATCTGTTCTATCATAACAGGGAGAAACAAGTAAGGACACGTCCAGGAAAACCGACTACTGTAAGATCAGTCACACTATGGAGCCTCTACTGTAAGAGCAGTCACACTATGGAACCTCTACTGTAAGAGCAGTCACACTATGGAGCCTCTACTGTAAGAGCGGTCACACTATGGAGCCTCTACTGTAAGAGCAGTCACACTATGGAACCTCTACTGTAAGATCAGTCACACTATGGAGCCTCTACTGTAAGATCAGTCACACTATGGAACCTCTACTGTAAGAGCGGTCACACTATGGAACCTCTACTGTAAGAGCAGTCACACTATGGAGCCTCTACTGTAAGAGCAGTCACACTATGGAACCTCTACTGTAAGAGCAGTCACACTATGGAACCTCTACTGTAAGAGAAGTCACACTATGGAGCCTCTACTGTAAGAGCGGTCACACTATGGAGCCTCTACTGTAAGAGCAGTCACACTATGGAGCCTCTACTGTAAGAGCAGTCACACTATGGAACCTCTACTGTAAGAGCAGTCACACTATGGAACCTCTACTGTAAGAGCAGTCACACTATGGACCCTCTACTGTAAGAGCGGTCACACTATGGAGCCTCCACTGTAAGATCAGTCACACTATGGAACCTCTACTGTAAGAGCAGTCACACTATGGAACCTCTACTGTAAGAGAAGTCACACTATGGAGCCTCTACTGTAAGAGCAGTCACACTATGGAACCTCTACTGTAAGAGCAGTCACACTATGGAACCTCTACTGTAAGATCAGTCACACTATAGAACCTCTACTGTAAGAGCGGTCACACTATGGAACCTCTACTGTAAGATCAGTCACACTATGGAACCTCTACTGTAAGATCAGTCACACTATGGAGCCTCTACTGTAAGAGCAGTCACACTATAGAACCTCTACTGTAAGAGCGGTCACACTATGGAACCTCTACTGTAAGATCAGTCACACTATGGAGCCTCTACTGTAAGATCAGTCACACTATGGAGCCTCTACTGTAAGAGCAGTCACACTATGGAACCTCTACTGTAAGATCAGTCACACTATGGAACCTCTACTGTAAGAGCAGTCACACTATGGAACCTCTACTGTAAGATCAGTCACACTATGGAACCTCTACTGTAAGAGCAGTCACACTATGGAACCTCTACTGTAAGAGCGGTCACACTATGGAACCTCTACTGTAAGAGCAGTCACACTATGGAGCCTCTACTGTAAGAGCGGTCACACTATGGAACCTCTACTGTAAGAGCGGTCACACTATGGAACCTCTACTGTAAGAGCAGTCACACTATGGAGCCTCTACTGTAAGAGCAGTCACACTATGGACCCTCTACTGTAAGAGCAGTCACACTATGGAACCTCTACTGTAAGATCAGTCACACTATGGAACCTCTACTGTAAGATCAGTCACACTATGGAACCTCTACTGTAAGATCAGTCACACTATGGAACCTCTACTGTAATATCAGTCACACTATGGAGCCTCTACTGTAAGATCAGTCACAATATGGACCCTCTACTGTAAGAGCAGTCACACTATGGAACCTCTACTGTAAGAGCAGTCACACTATGGAACCTCTACTGTAAGAGCAGTCACACTATGGAACCTCTACTGTAAGAGCAGTCACACTATGGAACCTCTACTGTAAGATCAGTCACACTATGGAACCTCTACTGTAAGAGCAGTCACACTATGGAACCTCTACTGTAAGAGCGGTCACACTATGGAACCTCTACTGTAAGAGCAGTCACACTATGGAGCCTCTACTGTAAGAGCGGTCACACTATGGAACCTCTACTGTAAGAGCGGTCACACTATGGAACCTCTACTGTAAGAGCGGTCACACTATGGAACCTCTACTGTAAGAGCAGTCACACTATGGAACCTCTACTGTAAGATCAGTCACACTATGGAACCTCTACTGTAAGATCAGTCACACTATGGAGCCTCTACTGTAAGATCAGTCACACTATGGAACCTCTACTGTAAGATCAGTCACACTATGGAACCTCTACTGTAATATCAGTCACACTATGGAGCCTCTACTGTAAGATCAGTCACAATATGCACCCTCTACTGTAAGAGCAGTCACACTATGGAACCTCTACTGTAAGAGCAGTCACACTATGGAACCTCTACTGTAAGAGCAGTCACACTATGGAACCTCTACTGTAAGAGCAGTCACACTATGGAGCCTCTACTGTAAGATCAGTCACACTATGGAGCCTCTACTGTAAGAGCAGTCACACTATGGAACCTCTACTGTAAGAGCAGTCACACAATGGAGCATCTACTGTAATAGCGGTCACACTATGGAACCTCTACTGTAAGAGCGGTCACACTATGGAACCTCTACTGTAAGATCAGTCACACTATAGAACCTCTACTGTAAGAGCGGTCACACTATGGAACCTCTACTGTAAGATCAGTCACACTATGGAACCTCTACTGTAAGAGCAGTCACACTATGGAACCTCTACTGTAAGAGCAGTCACACTATGGACCCTCTACTGTAAGAGCAGTCACACTATGGAACCTCTACTGTAAGAGCGGTCACACTATGGACCCTCTACTGTAAGAGCAGTCACACTATGGAACCTCTACTGTAAGAGCAGTCACACTATGGAACCTCTACTGTAAGAGCAGTCACACTATGGAACCTCTACTGTAAGATCAGTCACACTATGAAACCTCTACTGTAAGATCAGTCACACTATGGAACCTCTACTGTAAGATCAGTCACACTATGGAACCTCTACTGTAAGAGCAGTCACACTATGGAACCTCTACTGTAAGAGCAGTCACACTATGGAACCTGTACTGTAAGAGCAGTCACACTATGAAACCTCTACTGTAAGATCAGTCACACTATGGAACCTCTACTGTAAGAGCAGTCACACTATGGAGCCTCTACTGTAAGATCAGTCACACTATGGAACCTCTACTGTAAGATCAGTCACACTATGGACCCTCTACTGTAAGAGCAGTCACACTATGGACCCTCTACTGTAAGAGCAGTCACACTATGGAGCCTCTACTGTAAGAGCAGTCACACTATGGACCCTCTACTGTAAGAGCAGTCACACTATGGAGCCTCTACTGTAAGATCAGTCACACTATGGAACCTCTACTGTAAGAGCAGTCACACTATGGAACCTCTACTGTAAGATCGGTCACACTATGGAACCTCTACTGTAAGAGCAGTCACACTATGGAGCCTCTACTGTAAGAGCGGTCACACTATGGAACCTCTACTATAAGAACAGTCACACTATGGAGCCTCTACTGTAAGAGCAGTCACACTATGGAGCCTCTACTGTAAGAGCAGTCACACTATGGAGCCTCTACTGTAAGAGCAGTCACACTATGGAGCCTCTACTGTAAGAGCAGTCACACTATGGAGCCTCTACTGTAAGATCAGTCCCACTATGGAACCTCTACTGTAAGAGCAGTCACACTATGAAACCTCTACTGTAAGATCAGTCACACTATGGAACCTCTACTGTAAGATCAGTCCCACTATGGAACCTCTACTGTAAGAGCAGTCACACTATGAAACCTCTACTGTAAGATCGGTCACACTATGGAGCCTCTACTGTAAGATCAGCCACACTATGGAACCTCTACTGTAAGAGCAGTCACACTATGGAGCCTCTACTGTAAGAGCAGTCACACTATGGAGCCTCTACTGTAAGAGCAGCCACACTATGGAGCCTCTACTGTAAGAGCAGTCCCACTATGGAGCCTCTACTGTAAGAGCAGTCCCACTATGGAACCTCTACTGTAAGAGCAGTCACACTATGGAGCCTCTACTGTAAGATCAGTCACACTATGAAACCTCTACTGTAAGAGCGGTCACACTATGGAGCCTCTACTGTAAGAGCAGTCACACTATGGAGCCTCTACTGTAAGAGCAGTCACACTATGGAACCTCTACTGTAAGAGCAGTCACACTATGGAGCCTCTACTGTAAGATCAGTCACACTATGAAACCTCTACTGTAAGAGCGGTCACACTATGGAGCCTCTACTGTAAGAGCAGTCACACTATGGAGCCTCTACTGTAAGAGCAGTCACACTATGGAACCTTTACTGTAAGATCAGTCACACTATGGAGCCTCTACTGTAAGAGCAGTCACACTATGGAACCTCTACTGTAAGATCAGTCACACTATGGAGCCTCTACTGTAAGATCGGTCACACTATGGAACCTCTACTGTAAGAGCGGTCACACTATGGAGCCTCTACTGTAAGAGCAGTCACACTATGGAACCTCTACTGTAAGAGCAGTCACACTATGGAACCTCTACTGTAAGAGCGGTCACACTATGGACCCTCTACTGTAAGAGCAGTCACACTATGGACCCTCTACTGTAAGATCAGTCACACTATGGAGCCTCTACTGTAAGAGCAGTCACACTATGGACCCTCTACTGTAAGATCAGTCACACTATGGAGCCTCTACTGTAAGATCAGTCACACTATGGAGCCTCTACTGTAAGAGCAGTCACACTATGGAGCCTCTACTGTAAGAGCAGTCACACTATGGATCCTCTACTGTAAGAGCAGTCACACTATGGAGCCTCTACTGTAAGAGCAGTCACACTATGGAACCTCTACTGTAAGAGCGGTCACACTATGGAACCTCTACTGTAAGAGCGGTCACACTATGGAGCCTCTACTGTAAGAGCAGTCACACTATGGATCCTCTACTGTAAGAGCAGTCACACTATGGAACCTCTACTGTAAGAGCAGTCACACTATGGAACCTCTACTGTAAGAGCGGTCACACTATGGAGCCTCTACTGTAAGAGCAGTCACACTATGGAGCCTCTACTGTAAGAGCAGTCACACTATGGAACCTCTACTGTAAGAGCGGTCACACTATGGAGCCTCTACTGTAAGAGCAGTCACACTATGGAACCTCTACTGTAAGATCAGTCACACTATGGAACCTCTACTGTAAGATCAGTCACACTATGGAGCCTCTACTGTAAGAGCAGTCACACTATGGAACCTCTACTGTAAGATCAGTCACACTATGGACACTCTACTGTAAGATCAGTCACACTATGGAACCTCTACTGTAAGATCAGTCACACTATGGAGCCTCTACTGTAAGAGCAGTCACACTATGGAACCTCTACTGTAAGAGCGGTCACACTATGGAACCTCTACTGTAAGAGCAGTCACACTATGGAACCTCTACTGTAAGAGCAGTCACACTATGGAACCTCTACTGTAAGAGCAGTCACACTATGGAACCTCTACTGTAAGAGCAGTCACACTATGGAACCTCTACTGTAAGAGCAGTCACACTATGGAACCTCTACTGTAAGAGCGGTCACACTATGGAGCCTCTACTGTAATAGCGGTCACACTATGGAACCTCTACTGTAAGAGCAGTCACACTATGGAATCTCTACTGTAAGATCAGTCACACTATGGAGCCTCTACTGTAAGAGCAGTCACATTATGGAGCCTCTACTGTAAGAGCAGTCACACTATGGAGCCTCTACTGTAAGAGCAGTCACACTATGGAACCTCTACTGTAAGAGCAGTCACACTATGGAGCCTCTACTGTAAGATCAGTCACACTATGGAGCCTCTACTGTAAGAGCAGTCACACTATGGAGCCTCTACTGTAAGATCGGTCACACTATGGAACCTCTACTGTAAGATCAGTCACACTATGGAGCCTCTACTGTAAGAGCGGTCACACTATGGAACCTCTACTGTAAGAGCAGTCACACTATGGAACCTCTACTGTAAGAGCAGTCACACTATGGAGCCTCTACTGTAAGATCAGTCACACTATGGAACCTCTACTGTAAGATCAGTCACACTATGGAGCCTCTACTGTAAGAGCAGTCACATTATGGAGCCTCTACTGTAAGAGCAGTCACACTATGGAGCCTCTACTGTAAGAGCAGTCACACTATGGAACCTCTACTGTAAGATCAGTCACACTATGGAGCCTCTACTGTAAGAGCAGTCACACTATGGAACCTCTACTGTAAGATCAGTCACACTATGGAGCCTCTACTGTAAGATCAGTCACACTATGGAACCTCTACTGTAAGAGCAGTCACACTATGGAACCTCTACTGTAAGAGCAGTCACACTATGGACCCTCTACTGTAAGAGCAGTCACACTATGGAACCTCTACTGTAAGAGCAGTCACACTATGGACCCTCTACTGTAAGAGCAGTCACACTATGGAACCTCTACTGTAAGAGCGGTCACACTATGGACCCTCTACTGTAAGAGCAGTCACACTATGGAACCTCTACTGTAAGAGCAGTCACACTATGGAACCTCTACTGTAAGAGCAGTCACACTATGGAACCTCTACTGTAAGATCAGTCACACTATGAAACCTCTACTGTAAGATCAGTCACACTATGGAACCTCTACTGTAAGATCAGTCACACTATGGAACCTCTACTGTAAGAGCAGTCACACTATGGAACCTCTACTGTAAGAGCAGTCACACTATGGAACCTGTACTGTAAGAGCAGTCACACTATGAAACCTCTACTGTAAGATCAGTCACACTATGGAACCTCTACTGTAAGAGCAGTCACACTATGGAGCCTCTACTGTAAGATCAGTCACACTATGGAACCTCTACTGTAAGATCAGTCACACTATGGACCCTCTACTGTAAGAGCAGTCACACTATGGACCCTCTACTGTAAGAGCAGTCACACTATGGAGCCTCTACTGTAAGAGCAGTCACACTATGGACCCTCTACTGTAAGAGCAGTCACACTATGGAGCCTCTACTGTAAGATCAGTCACACTATGGAACCTCTACTGTAAGAGCAGTCACACTATGGAACCTCTACTGTAAGATCGGTCACACTATGGAACCTCTACTGTAAGAGCAGTCACACTATGGAGCCTCTACTGTAAGAGCGGTCACACTATGGAACCTCTACTATAAGAACAGTCACACTATGGAGCCTCTACTGTAAGAGCAGTCACACTATGGAGCCTCTACTGTAAGAGCAGTCACACTATGGAGCCTCTACTGTAAGAGCAGTCACACTATGGAGCCTCTACTGTAAGATCAGTCCCACTATGGAACCTCTACTGTAAGAGCAGTCACACTATGAAACCTCTACTGTAAGATCAGTCACACTATGGAACCTCTACTGTAAGATCAGTCCCACTATGGAACCTCTACTGTAAGAGCAGTCACACTATGAAACCTCTACTGTAAGATCGGTCACACTATGGAGCCTCTACTGTAAGATCAGCCACACTATGGAACCTCTACTGTAAGAGCAGTCACACTATGGAGCCTCTACTGTAAGAGCAGTCACACTATGGAGCCTCTACTGTAAGAGCAGCCACACTATGGAACCTCTACTGTAAGAGCAGTCACACTATGGAGCCTCTACTGTAAGAGCAGTCCCACTATGGAGCCTCTACTGTAAGAGCAGTCCCACTATGGAACCTCTACTGTAAGAGCAGTCACACTATGGAGCCTCTACTGTAAGATCAGTCACACTATGAAACCTCTACTGTAAGAGCGGTCACACTAAGGAGCCTCTACTGTAAGAGCAGTCACACTATGGAGCCTCTACTGTAAGAGCAGTCACACTATGGAACCTCTACTGTAAGAGCAGTCACACTATGGAGCCTCTACTGTAAGATCAGTCACACTATGAAACCTCTACTGTAAGAGCGGTCACACTATGGAGCCTCTACTGTAAGAGCAGTCACACTATGGAGCCTCTACTGTAAGAGCAGTCACACTATGGAACCTCTACTGTAAGATCAGTCACACTATGGAGCCTCTACTGTAAGAGCAGTCACACTATGGAACCTCTACTGTAAGATCAGTCACACTATGGAGCCTCTACTGTAAGATCGGTCACACTATGGAACCTCTACTGTAAGAGCGGTCACACTATGGAGCCTCTACTGTAAGAGCAGTCACACTATGGAACCTCTACTGTAAGAGCAGTCACACTATGGAACCTCTACTGTAAGAGCGGTCACACTATGGACCCTCTACTGTAAGAGCAGTCACACTATGGACCCTCTACTGTAAGATCAGTCACACTATGGAGCCTCTACTGTAAGAGCAGTCACACTATGGACCCTCTACTGTAAGATCAGTCACACTATGGAGCCTCTACTGTAAGATCAGTCACACTATGGAGCCTCTACTGTAAGAGCAGTCACACTATGGAGCCTCTACTGTAAGAGCAGTCACACTATGGATCCTCTACTGTAAGAGCAGTCACACTATGGAGCCTCTACTGTAAGAGCAGTCACACTATGGAACCTCTACTGTAAGAGCGGTCACACTATGGAACCTCTACTGTAAGAGCGGTCACACTATGGAGCCTCTACTGTAAGAGCAGTCACACTATGGATCCTCTACTGTAAGAGCAGTCACACTATGGAACCTCTACTGTAAGAGCAGTCACACTATGGAACCTCTACTGTAAGAGCAGTCACACTATGGAGCCTCTACTGTAAGAGCAGTCACACTATGGAACCTCTGCTGTAAGAGCAGTCACACTATGGAACCTCTACTGTAAGAGCGGTCACACTATGGAACCTCTACTGTAAGATCGGTCACACTATGGAACCTGTACTGTAAGATCAGTCACACTATGGAACCTCTACTGTAAGATCAGTCACACTATGGAGCCTCTACTGTAAGAGCAGTGACACTATGGAACCTCTACTGTAAGAGCAGTCACACTATGGAGCCTCTACTGTAAGAGCAGTCACACTATGGAACCTCTACTGTAAGAGCAGTCACACTATGGAACCTCTACTGTAAGAGCGGTCACACTATGGACCCTCTACTGTAAGAGCAGTCACACTATGGAACCTCTACTGTAAGAGCAGTCACACTATGGAACCTCTACTGTAAGATCAGTCACACTATGGAACCTCTACTGTAAGATCAGTCACACTATGGAACCTCTACTGTAAGAGCAGTCACACTATGGAGCCTCTACTGTAAGATCAGTCACACTATGGAACCTCTACTGTAAGATCAGTCACACTATGGAACCTCTACTGTAAGAGCAGTCACACTATGGAACCTCTACTGTAAGATCAGTCACACTATGGAACCTCTACTGTAAGAGCAGTCACACTATGGAGCCTCTACTGTAAGATCAGTCACACTATGGAACCTCTACTGTAAGAGCAGTCACACTATGGAACCTCTACTGTAAGAGCGGTCACACTATGGAACCTCTACTGTAAGAGCAGTCACACTATGGAGCCTCTGCTGTAAGAGCAGTCACACTATGGAACCTCTACTGTAAGATCAGTCACACTATGGAACCTCTACTGTAAGATCAGTCACACTATGGAACCTCTACTGTAAGAGCAGTCACACTATGGAGCCTCTACTGTAAGAGCAGTCACACTATGGAGCCTCTACTGTAAGATCAGTCACACTATGGAGCCTCTGCTGTAAGATCAGTCACACTATGGAGCCTCTGCTGTAAGATCAGTCACACTATGGAGCCTCTGCTGTAAGAGCAGTCACACTATGGAACCTCTACTGTAAGATCAGTCACACTATGGAACCTCTACTGTAAGAGCAGTCACACTATGGAGCCTCTACTGTAAGATCAGTCACACTATGGAGCTTCTGCTGTAAGAGCGGTCACACTATGGAACCTCTACTGTAAGAGCAGTCACACTATGGAACCTCTACTGTAAGATCAGTCACACTATGGAGCCTCTACTGTAAGAGCAGTCACACTATGGAACCTCTACTGTAAGATCGGTCACACTATGGAACCTCTACTGCAAGATCAGTCACACTATGGAGCCTCTACTGTAAGATCAGTCACACTATGGAGCCTCTACTGTAAGAGCGGTCACACTATGGAACCTCTACTGTAAGAACAGTCACACTATGGAGCCTCTACTGTAAGAGCGGTCACACTATGGAACCTCTACTGTAAGAGCAGTCCCACTATGGAACCTCTACTGTAAGAGCAGTCCCACTATGGAACCTCTACTGTAAGAGCGGTCACACTATGAAACCTCTACTGTAAGAGCAGTCACACTATGGAGACTCTACTGTAAGAGCAGTCACACTATGGAACCTCTACTGTAAGATCAGTCACACTATGGAGCCTCTACTGTAAGAGCAGTCACACTATGGAACCTCTACTGTAAGATCGGTCACACTATGGAACCTCTACTGTAAGAGCAGTCACACTATGGAACCTCTACTGTAAGAGCAGTCACACTGTGGAGCCTCTACTGTAAGAGCAGTCACACTATGGAACCTCTACTGTAAGAGCGGTCACACTATGGAACCTCTACTGTAAGAGCAGTCACACTGTGGAGCCTCTACTGTAAGAGCGGTCACACTATGGAACCTCTACTGTAAGAGCGGTCACACTATGGAACCTCTACTGTAAGAGCAGTCACACTATGGAACCACTACTGTAAGAGCAGTCACACTATGGAACCTCTACTGTAAGAGAAGTCACACTATGGAGCCTCTACTGTAAGAGCGGTCACACTATGGAACCTCTACTGTAAGAGCAGTCACACTGTGGAGCCTCTACTGTAAGAGCGGTCACACTATGGAACCTCTACTGTAAGAGCGGTCACACTATGGAACCTCTACTGTAAGAGCAGTCACACTATGGAACCACTACTGTAAGAGCAGTCACACTATGGAACCTCTACTGTAAGAGCAGTCACACTATGGAGCCTCTACTGTAAGAACAGTCACACTATGGAGCCTCTACTGTAAGATCAGTCACACTATGGAACCTCTACTGTAAGAGCAGTCACACTATGGAGCCTCTACTGTAAGAGCAGTCACACTATGGACCCTCTACTGTAAGAGCGGTCACACTATGGAACCTCTACTGTAAGATCGGTCACACTATGGAGCCTCTACTGTAAGAGCAGTCACACTATGGAACCTCTACTGTAAGAGCAGTCACACTATGGAACCTCTACTGTAAGAGCTGTCACACTATGGAACCTCTACTGTAAGAGAAGTCACACTATGGAACCTCTACTGTAAGAGCAGTCAAACTATGGAACCTCTACTGTAAGAGCAGTCACACTATGGAACCTCTACTGTAAGAGCAGTCACACTATGGAACCTCTACTGTAAGAGCAGTCACACTATGGAACCTCTACTGTAAGAGAAGTCACACTATGGAACCTCTACTGTAAGAGCAGTCACACTATGGAGCCTCTACTGTAAGATCAGTCACACTATGGAACCTCTACTGTAAGATCAGTCACACTATGGAGCCTCTACTGTAAGATCAGTCACACTATGGAGCCTCTACTGTAAGAGCAGTCACACTATGGAACCTCTACTGTAAGAGCGGTCACACTATGGACCCTCTACTGTAAGATCGGTCACACTATGGAACCTCTACTGTAAGAGCAGTCACACTATGGAACCTCTACTGTAAGAGCAGTCACACTATGGAACCTCTACTGTAAGAGCAGTCACACTATGGACCCTCTACTGTAAGAGCAGTCACACTATGGACCCTCTACTGTAAGAGCAGTCACACTATGGAACCTCTACTGTAAGAGCAGTCACACTATGGAACCTCTACTGTAAGATCAGTCACACTATGGAACCTCTACTGTAAGATCAGTCACACTATGGAACCTCTACTGTAAGAGCAGTCACACTATGGAGCCTCTACTGTAAGATCAGTCACACTATGAAACCTCTACTGTAAGAGCAGTCACACTATGGAACCTCTACTGTAAGATCAGTCACACTATGGACCCTCTACTGTAAGATCAGTCACACTATGGAACCTCTACAGTAAGAGCGGTCACACTATGGAGCCTCTACTGTAAGAGCGGTCACACTATGGAACCTCTACTGTAAGAGCAGTCACACTGTGGAGCCTCTACTGTAAGAGCGGTCACACTATGGAACCTCTACTGTAAGAGCGGTCACACTATGGAACCTCTACTGTAAGAGCAGTCACACTATGGAACCACTACTGTAAGAGCAGTCACACTATGGAACCTCTACTGTAAGAGAAGTCACACTATGGAGCCTCTACTGTAAGAGCAGTCACACTATGGAGCCTCTACTGTAAGAACAGTCACACTATGGAGCCTCTACTGTAAGAACAGTCACACTATGGAGCCTCTACTGTAAGAGCAGTCACACTATGGAACCTCTACTGTAAGAGCAGTCACACTATGGAACCTCTACTGTAAGATCAGTCACACTATGGAACCTCTACTGTAAGATCAGTCACACTATGGAACCTCTACTGTAAGAGCAGTCACACTATGGAGCCTCTACTGTAAGATCAGTCACACTATGAAACCTCTACTGTAAGAGCAGTCACACTATGGAGCCTCTACTGTAAGATCAGTCACACTATGGAACCTCTACTGTAAGATCAGTCACACTATGGAGCCTCTACTGTAAGAGCGGTCACACTATGGAACCTCTACTGTAAGAGCAGTCACACTGTGGAGCCTCTACTGTAAGAGCAGTCACACTATGGAACCACTACTGTAAGAGCGGTCACACTATGGAACCTCTACTGTAAGAGCAGTCACACTATGGAACCTCTACTGTAAGAGCAGTCACACTATGGAACCTCTACTGTAAGAGAAGTCACACTATGGAGCCTCTACTGTAAGAGCAGTCACACTATGGAGCCTCTACTGTAAGATCAGTCACACTATGGAACCTCTACTGTAAGAGCGGTCACACTATGGACCCTCTACTGTAAGAGCAGTCACACTATGGAGCCTCTACTGTAAGAGCGGTCACACTATGGACCCTCTACTGTAAGATCAGTCACACTATGGAGCCTCTACTGTAAGAGCAGTCACACTATGGAGCCTCTACTGTAAGATCAGTCACACTATGGAACCTCTACTGTAAGAGCAGTCACACTATGGAACCTCTACTGTAAGATCGGTCACACTATGGAGCCTCTACTGTAAGAGCAGTCACACTATGGAACCTCTACTGTAAGAGCAGTCACACTATGGAACCTCTACTGTAAGAGCAGTCACACTATGGAACCTCTACTGTAAGAGAAGTCACACTATGGAACCTCTACTGTAAGATCAGTCACACTATGAAACCTCTACTGTAAGAGCAGTCACACTATGGAACCTCTACTGTAAGATCAGTCACACTATGGAACCTCTACTGTAAGAGCAGTCACACTATGGAGCCTCTACTGTAAGATCAGTCACACTATGAAACCTCTACTGTAAGAGCAGTCACACTATGGAACCTCTACTGTAAGAGCGGTCACACTATGGAACCTCTACTGTAAGAGCAGTCACACTGTGGAGCCTCTACTGTAAGAGCGGTCACACTATGGAACCTCTACTGTAAGAGCGGTCACACTATGGAACCTCTACTGTAAGAGCAGTCCCACTATGGAACCTCTACTGTAAGAGCGGTCACACTATGGAGCCTCTACTGTAAGAGCGGTCACACTATGGAACCTCTACTGTAAGAGCGGTCACACTATGGAACCTCTACTGTAAGAGCAGTCACACTATGGAGCCTCTACTGTAAGAGCAGTCACACTATGGAACCTCTACTGTAAGATCAGTCACACTATGGAACCTCTACTGTAAGAGCGGTCACACTATGGAGCCTCTACTGTAAGAGCAGTCACACTATGGAACCTCTACTGTAAGATCAGTCACACTATGGAGCCTCTACTGTAAGAGCAGTCACACTATGGAACCTCTACTGTAAGAGCAGTCACACTATGGAACCTCTACTGTAAGAGCAGTCACACTATGGAGCCTCTACTGTAAGAGCAGTCACACTATGGAACCTCTACTGTAAGATCAGTCACACTATGGAACCTCTACTGTAAGATCAGTCACACTATGGAGCCTCTACTGTAAGAGCAGTCACACTATGGAACCTCTACTGTAAGAGCAGTCACACTATGGAACCTCTACTGTAAGAGCGGTCACACTATGGAGCCTCTACTGTAAGAGCGGTCACACTATGGAACCTCTACTGTAAGAGCAGTCACACTATGGAACCTCTACTGTAAGAGCAGTCACACTATGGAACCTCTACTGTAAGAGCAGTCACACTATGGAGCCACTACTGTAAGAGCGGTCACACTATGGAACCTCTACTGTAAGATCAGTCACACTATGGAACCTCTACTGTAAGATCGGTCACACTATGGAACCTCTACTGTAAGATCGGTCACACTATGGAACCTCTACTGTAAGATCAGTCACACTATGGAACCTCTACTGTAAGAGCAGTCACACTATGGAACCTCTACTGTAAGAGCAGTCACACTATGGAGCCTCTACTGTAAGAGCAGTCACACTATGGAACCTCTACTGTAAGATCAGTCACACAATGGAGCCTCTACTGTAAGAGCGGTCACACTATGGAACCTCTACTGTAAGAGCGGTCACACTATGGACCCTCTACTGTAAGAGCAGTCACACTATGGAGCCTCTACTGTAAGAGCAGTCACACTATGGAGCCTCTACTGTAAGATCAGTCACACTATGGAACCTCTACTGTAAGAGCAGTCACACTATGGAGCCTCTACTGTAAGAGCAGTCACACTATGGAGCCTCTACTGTAAGATCAGTCACACAATGGAGCCTCTACTGTAAGAGCGGTCACACAATGGAGCCTCTACTGTAAGAGCGGTCACACTATGGAGCCTCTACTGTAAGAGCGGTCACACTATGGAACCTCTACTGTAAGAGCGGTCACACTATGGACCCTCTACTGTAAGAGCAGTCACACTATGGAACCTCTACTGTAAGAGCGGTCACACTATGGAGCCTCTACTGTAAGAGCGGTCACACTATGGAACCTCTACTGTAAGAGCGGTCACACTATGGAGCCTCTACTGTAAGAGCAGTCACACTATGGAGCCTCTACTGTAAGAGCAGTCACACTATGGAACCTCTACTGTAAGATCAGTCACACTATGGAACCTCTACTGTAAGAGCAGTCACACTATGGAACCTCTACTGTAAGATCAGTCACACTATGGAGCCTCTACTGTAAGAGCAGTCTCATTCTATGGAACCTCTACTGTAAGATCAGTCACACTATGGAGCCTCTACTGTAAGAGCAGTTACACTATGGAACCTCTATTGTAAGAGCGGTCACACTATGGAGCATCTACTGTAAGAGCAGTCACACTATGGAACCTCTACTGTAAGAGCAGTCACACTATGGAGCCTCTACTGTAAGAGCGGTCACACTATGGACCCTCTACTGTAAGAGCAGTCACACTATGAACCCTCTACTGTAAGAGCAGTCACACTATGGAACCTCTACTGTAAGAGCGGTCACACTATGGAACCTCTACTGTAAGATCAGTCACACTATGGAGCCTCTACTGTAAGAGCAGTCACACTATGGAGCCTCTACTGTAAGAGCAGTCACACTATGGAACCTCTACTGTAAGAGCAGTCACACTATGGAGCCCCTACTGTAAGAGCAGTCACACTATGGAACCGCTACTGTAAGATCAGTCACACTATGGAGCCTCTACTGTAAGAGCAGTCACACTATGGAACCTCTACTGTAAAATCAGTCACACTATGGAACCTCTACTGTAAGAGAAGTCACACTATGGAACCTCTACTGTAAGAACAGTCACACAATGGAACCCTCTACTGTAAGAGCAGTCACACTATGGAACCTCTACTGTAAGAGCAGTCACACTATGGAGCCTCTACTGTAAGAGCAGTCACACTATGGAGCCTCTACTGTAAGAGCGGTCACACAATGGAACCCTCTACTGTAAGATCGGTCACACTATGGAGCCTCTACTGTAAGATCAGTCACACTATGGAGCCTCTACTGTAAGATCAGTCACACTATGGACCCTCTACTGTAAGAGCAGTCACACTATGGAACCTCTACTGTAAGAGCAGTCACACTATGGAGCCTCTACTGTAAGAGCAGTCACACTATGGAGCCTCTACTGTAAGAGCAGTCACACTATGGAACCTCTACTGTAAGAACAGTCACACAATGGAACCTCTACTGTAAGAGCAGTCACACTATGGAGCCTCTACTGTAAGATCAGTCACACTATGGAGCCTCTACTGTAAGAGCAGTCACACTATGGAACCTCTACTGTAAGAGCAGTCACACTATGGAGCCTCTACTGTAAGATCAGTCACACTATGGAACCTCTACTGTAAGAGCAGTCACACTATGGAACCCTCTACTGTAAGATCAGTCACACTATGGAGCCTCTACTGTAAGATCAGTCACACTATGGAACCTCTACTGTAAGAGCAGTCACACTATGGAGCCTCTACTGTAAGAGCAGTCACACTATGGAGCCTCTACTGTAAGAGCAGTCACACTATGGAGCCTCTACTGTAAGAGCAGTCACACTATGGACCCTCTACTGTAAGATCGGTCACACAATGGAACCCTCTACTGTAAGAGCGGTCACACTATGGAACCTCTACTGTAAGAGCAGTCACACTATGGACCCTCTACTGTAAGATCAGTCACACAATGGAACCCTCTACTGTAAGAGCGGTCACACTATGGAACCTCTACTGTAAGAGCAGTCACACTATGGAGCCTCTACTGTAAGATCAGTCACACTATGGAACCTCTACTGTAAGATCAGTCACACTATGGACCCTCTACTGTAAGAGCAGTCACACTATGGAGCCTCTACTGTAAGAGCAGTCACACTATGGAACCTCTACTGTAAGAGCAGTCACACTATGAAACCTCTACTGTAAGAGTAGTCACACTATGGAGCCTCTACTGTAAGAGCAGTCACACTATGGAACCTCTACTGTAAGATCAGTCACACTATGGACCCTCTACTGTAAGAGCAGTCACACTATGGAGCCTCTACTGTAAGATCAGTCACACTATGGAGCCTCTACTGTAAGAGCGGTCACACTATGGAGCCTCTACTGTAAGAGCGGTCACACTATGGAGCCTTTACTGTAAGATCAGTCACACTATGGAGCCTCTACTGTAAGATCGGTCACACTATGGAACCTCTACTGTAAGAGCAGTCACACTATGGAGCCTCTACTGTAAGAGCAGTCACACTATGGAACCTCTACTGTAAGATCAGTCACACTATGGAACCTCTACTGTAAGAGCAGTCACACTATGGAACCTCTACTGTAAGAGCAGTCACACTATGAAACCTCTACTGTAAGAGTAGTCACACTATGGAGCCTCTACTGTAAGAGCAGTCACACTATGGAGCCTCTACTGTAAGAGCGGTCACACTATGGAGCCTCTACTGTAAGAGCAGTCACACTATGGAGCCTTTACTGTAAGATCAGTCACACTATGGAACCTCTACTGTAAGAGCAGTCACACTATGGAACCTCTACTGTAAGAGCAGTCACACTATGGAACCTCTACTGTAAGAGCAGTCACACTATGGAGCCTCTACTGTAAGAGCGGTCACACTATGGAACCTCTACTGTAAGATCAGTCACACTATGGAACCTCTACTGTAAGAGCAGTCACACTATGGAACCTCTACTGTAAGAGCAGTCACACTATGGAACCTCTACTGTAAGAGCAGTCACACTATGGAACCTCTACTGTAAGAGCAGTCACACTATGGAGCCTCTACTGTAAGAGCAGTCACACTATGGAACCTCTACTGTAAGATCAGTCACACTATGGAACCTCTACTGTAAGAGCAGTCACACTATGGACCCTCTACTGTAAGAGCAGTCACACTATGGAGCCTCTACTGTAAGATCAGTCACACTATGGACCCTCTACTGTAAGAGCAGTCACACTATGGAGCCTCTACTGTAAGAGCGGTCACACTATGGAGCCTCTACTGTAAGAGCAGTCACACTATGGAGCCTCTACTGTAAGAGCAGTCACACTATGGAGCCTCTACTGTAAGATCAGTCACACTATGGAGCCTCTACTGTAAGAGCAGTCACACTATGGAGCCTCTACTGTAAGATCAGTCACACTATGGAACCTCTACTGTAAGAGCGGTCACACTATGGAGCCTCTACTGTAAGAGCGGTCACACTATGGAGCCTCTACTGTAAGATCAGTCACACTATGGAGCCTCTACTGTAAGAGCAGTCACACTATGGAGCCTCTACTGTAAGAGCAGTCACACTATGGAACCTCTACTGTAAGAGAAGTCACACTATGGAGCCTCTACTGTAAGATCAGTCACACTATGGAGCCTCTACTGTAAGAGCGGTCACACTATGGAGCCTCTACTGTAAGAGCGGTCACACTATGGAACCTCTACTGTAAGAGCAGTCACACTATGGAGCCTCTACTGTAAGAGCGGTCACACTATGGAGCCTCTACTGTAAGATCAGTCACACTATGGAGCCTCTACTGTAAGAGCAGTCACACTATGGAGCCTCTACTGTAAGAGCGGTCACACTATGGAACCTCTACTGTAAGAGCGGTCACACTATGGAACCTCTACTGTAAGAGCAGTCACACTATGGAACCTCTACTGTAAGATCGGTCACACTATGGAACCTCTACTGTAAGATCAGTCACACTATGGAACCTCTACTGTAAGAGCGGTCACACTATGGAACCTCTACTGTAAGAGCAGTCACACTATGGAACCTCTACTGTAAGAGCGGTCACACTATGGAACCTCTACTGTAAGAGCAGTCACACTATGGAACCTCTACTGTAAGATCGGTCACACTATGGAACCTCTACTGTAAGATCAGTCACACTATGGAACCTCTACTGTAAGAGCGGTCACACTATGGAACCTCTACTGTAAGAGCAGTCACACTATGGAGCCTCTACTGTAAGAGCGGTCACACAATGGAGCCTCTACTGTAAGAGCGGTCACACTATGGAGCCTCTACTGTAAGAGCAGTCACACTATGGAACCTCTACTGTAAGATCAGTCACACTATGGAACCTCTACTGTAAGAGCAGTCACACTATGGAGCCTCTACTGTAAGAGCGGTCACACTATGGAGCCTCTACTGTAAGAGCAGTTACACTATGGAACCTCTACTGTAAGACCAGTCACACTATGGAACCTCTACTGTAAGAGCAGTCACACTATGGAGCCTCTACTGTAAGATCAGTCACACTATGGAACCTCTACTGTAAGAGCGGTCACACTATGGAACCTCTACTGTAAGAGTAGTCACACTATGGAGCCTCTACTGTAAGAGCAGTCACACTATGGAGCCTCTACTGTAAGATCGGTCACACTATGGAACCTCTACTGTAAGAGCAGTCACACTATGGAGCCTCTACTGTAATAGCAGTCACACTATGGAACCTCTACTGTAAGAGCGGTCACACTATGGAGCCTCTACTGTAAGATCAGTCACACTATGGAGCCTCTACTGTAAGAGCAGTCACACTATGGAACCTCTACTGTAAGAGCAGTCACACTATGGAGCCTCTACTGTAAGAGCAGTCACACTATGGAGCCTCTACTGTAAGAGCAGTCACACTATGGAGCCTCTACTGTAAGAGCAGTCACACTATGGACCCCTCTACTGTAAGAGCAGTCACACTATGGAGCCTCTACTGTAATAGCAGTCACACTATGGAACCTCTACTGTAAGAGCAGTCACACTATGGACCCTCTACTGTAAGAGCAGTCACACTATGGAGCCTCTACTGTAAGATCAGTCACACTATGGAACCTCTACTGTAAGAGCGGTCACACTATGGAACCTCTACTGTAAGAGTAGTCACACTATGGAGCCTCTACTGTAAGAGCAGTCACACTATGGAGCCTCTACTGTTAGAGCGGTCACACTATGGAACCTCTACTGTAAGAGCGGTCACACTATGGAACCTCTACTGTAAGAGCGGTCACACTATGGAACCTCTACTGTAAGAGCAGTCACACTATGGAACCTCTACTGTAAGATCAGTCACACTATGGAACCTCTACTGTAAGAGCAGTCACACTATGGAACCTCTACTGTAAGATCGGTCACACTATGGAACGTCTACTGTAAGAGCGGTCACACTATGGAGCCTCTACTGTAAGAGCAGTCACACTATGGAACCTCTACTGTAAGATCGGTCACACTATGGAACCTCTACTGTAAGAGCGGTCACACTATGGAACCTCTACTGTAAGATCAGTCACACTATGGAGCCTCTACTGTAAGAGCAGTCACACTATGGAGCCTCTACTGTAAGAGCAGTCACACTATGGAACCTCTACTGTAAGAGCAGTCACACTATGGAGCCTCTACTGTAAGAGCAGTCACACTATGGAACCTCTACTGTAAAATCAGTCACACTATGGAACCTCTACTGTAAGAGAAGTCACACTATGGAACCTCTACTGTAAGAACAGTCACACAATGGAACCCTCTACTGTAAGAGCAGTCACACTATGGAACCTCTACTGTAAGAGCAGTCACACTATGGAACCTCTACTGTAAGAGCAGTCACACTATGGAACCTCTACTGTAAGATCAGTCACACTATGGAGCCTCTACTGTAAGATCAGTCACACTATGGAGCCTCTACTGTAAGATCAGTCACACTATGGAGCCTCTACTGTAAGAGCAGTCACACTATGGACCCTCTACTGTAAGAGCAGTCACACTATGGAACCTCTACTGTAAGAGCAGTCACACTATGGAGCCTCTACTGTAAGAGCAGTCACACTATGGAGCCTCTACTGTAAGAGCAGTCACACTATGGAACCTCTACTGTAAGAACAGTCACACAATGGAACCTCTACTGTAAGAGCAGTCACACTATGGAGCCTCTACTGTAAGAGCGGTCACACTATGGAGCCTCTACTGTAAGAGCGGTCACACTATGGAGCCTCTACTGTAAGAGCGGTCACACTATGGAGCCTCTGCTGTAAGATCAGTCACACTATGGAACCTCTACTGTAAGAGCGGTCACACTATGGAACCTCTACTGTAAGATCAGTCACACTATGGAGCCTCTACTGTAAGATCTGTCACACTATGGAACCTCTACTGTAAGAGCAGTCACACTATGGAGCCTCTACTGTAAGAGCAGTCACACTATGGAGCCTCTACTGTAAGAGCAGTCACACTATGGAACCTCTACTGTAAGAGCAGTCACACTATGGACCCTCTACTGTAAGATCAGTCACACAATGGAACCCTCTACTGTAAGAGCGGTCACACTATGGAACCTCTACTGTAAGAGCAGTCACACTATGGAGCCTCTACTGTAAGATCGGTCACACTATGGAACCTCTACTGTAAGAGCAGTCACACTATGGAGCCTCTACTGTAAGAGCAGTCACACTATGGAACCTCTACTGTAAGATCAGTCACACTATGGAACCTCTACTGTAAGAGCAGTCACACTATGAAACCTCTACTGTAAGAGTAGTCACACTATGGAACCTCTACTGTAAGAGCAGTCACACTATGGAACCTCTACTGTAAGAGCAGTCACACTATGGAACCTCTACTGTAAGAGCAGTCACACTATGGAACCTCTACTGTAAGAGCAGTCACACTATGGAACCTCTACTGTAAGAGCAGTCACACTATGGAGCCTCTACTGTAAGAGCAGTCACACTATGGACCCTCTACTGTAAGAGCAGTCACACTATGGAGCCTCTACTGTAAGAGCGGTCACACTATGGAGCCTCTACTGTAAGAGCAGTCACACTATGGAGCCTTTACTGTAAGATCAGTCACACTATGGAACCTCTACTGTAAGAGCGGTCACACTATGGAACCTCTACTGTAAGAGCAGTCACACTATGGAACCTCTACTGTAAGAGCAGTCACACTATGGAACCTCTACTGTAAGAGCAGTCACACTATGGACCCTCTACTGTAAGAGCAGTCACACTATGGAGCCTCTACTGTAAGAGCAGTCACACTATGGAACCTCTACTGTAAGATCAGTCACACTATGGACCCTCTACTGTAAGAGCAGTCACACTATGGAGCCTCTACTGTAAGAGCGGTCACACTATGGAGCCTCTACTGTAAGAGCAGTCACACTATGGAGCCTTTACTGTAAGATCAGTCACACTATGGAACCTCTACTGTAAGAGCGGTCACACTATGGAACCTCTACTGTAAGATCAGTCACACTATGGAGCCTCTACTGTAAGAGCAGTCACACTATGGAGCCTCTACTGTAAGAGCGGTCACACTATGGAGCCTCTACTGTAAGAGCAGTCACACTATGGAACCTCTACTGTAAGATCAGTCACACTATGGAACCTCTACTGTAAGATCAGTCACACTATGGAGCCTCTATTGTAAGATCAGTCACACTATGGAGCCTCTACTGTAAGAGCGGTCACACTATGGAGCCTCTACTGTAAGAGCAGTCACACTATGGAGCCTCTACTGTAAGAGCAGTCACACTATGGAACCTCTACTGTAAGAGCGGTCACACTATGGAGCCTCTACTGTAAGAGCAGTCACACTATGGAACCTCTACTGTAAGAGCAGTCACACTATGGAACCTCTACTGTAAGATCGGTCACACTATGGAGCCTCTACTGTAAGATCGGTCACACTATGGACCCTCTACTGTAAGAGCAGTCACACTATGGAACCTCTACTGTAAGAGCAGTCACACTATGGAACCTCTACTGTAAGATCGGTCACACTATGGAGCCTCTACTGTAAGAGCGGTCACACTATGGAACCTCTACTGTAAGAGCAGTCACACTATGGAGCCTCTACTGTAAGAGCAGTCACACTATGGAACCTCTACTGTAAGAGCGGTCACACTATGGAGCCTCTACTGTAAGAGCAGTCACACTATGGAACCTCTACTGTAAGAGCAGTCACACTATGGAACCTCTACTGTAAGAGCAGTCACACTATGGAACCTCTACTGTAAGAGCAGTCACACTATGGAACCTCTACTGTAAGATCGGTCACACTATGGAGCCTCTACTGTAAGATCGGTCACACTATGGACCCTCTACTGTAAGAGCAATCACACTATGGAGCCTCTACTGTAAGAGCAGTCACACTATGGAACCTCTACTGTAAGATCAGTCACACTATGGAACCTCTACTGTAAGAGCAGTCACACTATGGAACCTCTACTGTAAGAGCAATCACACTATGGAACCTCTACTGTAAGAGCAGTCACACTATGGACCCTCTACTGTAAGATCAGTCACATTATGGAACCTCTACTGTAAGAGCAGTCACACTATGGAACCTCTACTGTAAGATCAGTCACACTATGGACCCTCTACTGTAAGAGCGGTCACACTATGGAACCTCTACTGTAAGATCAGTCACACTATGGACCCTCTACTGTAAGAACAGTCACACTATGGAACCTCTACTGTAAGAGCAGTCACACTATGGAACCTCTACTGTAAGAGCAGTCACACTATGGAGCCTCCACTGTAAGATCAGTCACACTATGGAACCTCTACTGTAAGAGCAGTCACACTATGGAACCTCTACTGTAAGATCAGTCACACTATGGACCCTCTACTGTAAGAGCGGTCACACTATGGACCCTCTACTGTAAGAGCAGTCACACTATGGAGCCTCTACTGTAAGAGCAGTCACACTATGGAACCTCTACTGTAAGATCAGTCACACTATGGAACCTCTACTGTAAGAGCAGTCACACTATGGAACCTCTACTGTAAGAGCAATCACACTATGGAACCTCTACTGTAAGAGCAGTCACACTATGGAGCCTCAACTGTAAGAGCAGTCACACTATGGAGCCTCTACTGTAAGATCAGTCACATTATGGAACCTCTACTGTAAGAGCAGTCACACTATGGAACCTCTACTGTAAGAGCAGTCACACTATGGAGCCTCTACTGTAAGATCAGTCACATTATGGAACCTCTACTGTAAGAGCAGTCACACTATGGAACCTCTACTGTAAGATCAGTCACACTATGGACCCTCTACTGTAAGAGCGGTCACACTATGGACCCTCTACTGTAAGATCAGTCACACTATGGAACCTCTACTGTAAGAGCGGTCACACTATGGAACCTCTACTGTAAGATCAGTCACACTATGGACCCTCTACTGTAAGAACAGTCACACTATGGAACCTCTACTGTAAGATCAGTCACACTATGGAACCTCTACTGTAAGAGCAGTCACACTATGGAACCTCTACTGTAAGAGCAATCACACTATGGAACCTCTACTGTAAGAGCAGTCACACTATGGAGCCTCTACTGTAAGAGCAGTCACACTATGGAACCTCTACTGTAAGAGCGGTCACACTATGGAACCTCTGGAGAATAATAGATGACACTTTATTGCTGGCCATACACATTACCCTATAACATGTACACTTAGTGCTGCTGATACGCTGCTGGACACCATTGGCATCATATGATCGTTCACACTGTGCAGTCTCTCAGGGCTCGATCTCTGATCAGCCGTCACTCATCCCATAGATAGTTGGTTTATATGAGTACAGTACCTGATATATATATATATATATATATATATAAAAGAGTATCCGGCACACCAAAAAAAAAAAAAAAAATACCTTTTTTTCTCAATTGGTGTGCCGGATACTCTTTTATATTTATGTTTGGGTTGGGCCCCTATTCGTGCAAAACCTCACCCTTCCACGTATCTGGTGCTATCTGAACCTATACACAAACAGTACCTGATATGACGGCTCGCACGGATCTTTTCAGTTTTCCCTCCTTGATATGACACAAAACTTGGACATTTGCCTCCACATCATAATCCAGCACTGACTCCACCAACTTCCGCCCATTACTCTGCTCGGTGACATTGAGTTTTCCATAGCTGGATAGATCTCTCTCCCGTGTAGTGATCCACTGGACCTCAGGAAGGCGGTAAACACCAGATCCCATACACTTCATACGTCGATTCCCATCAATAGTCACCCGTGTAACTGTGGGGTCATCTGCATCCAGACCTGAAGGTAAGAAACACGACATAAGTACAATGTCCAGCACTACAGAATAACCTGCAGCCCCAGTGGAGCAGTAGAAGACCGTGATCGCAGCAGACCGTGATCGCAGGAGACCGTGATCGCAGGAGACCGTGATCGCAGGAGACCGTGATCGCAGGAGACCGTGATCGCAGAAGACCGTGATCGCAGAAGAGCGTGATCGCAGAAGAGCGTGATCGCAGCAGACCGTGATCGCAGCAGACCGTGATCGCAGGAGACCGTGATCGCAGGAGACCGTGATCGCAGGAGACCGTGATCGCAGGAGACCGTGATCGCAGAAGACCGTGATCGCAGAAGAGCGTGATCGCAGAAGACCGTGATCGCAGGAGACCGTGATCGCAGGAGACCGTGATCGCAGGAGACCGTGATCGCAGGAGACCGTGATCGCAGAAGACCGTGATCGCAGAAGAGCGTGATCGCAGAAGAGCGTGATCGCAGCAGACCGTGATCGCAGAAGACCGGACCCGAGGATTTTTCATTGCCTCCTTGGTTTTCTGTATAGTTGCCCATGAACGTCTGATAGTCCGGAATATTTGATCATGAGGATTTCTTGGTATCATCTGGTGTCTGTTACCTGTAACATTTCTTTGTAATGTAGATTTAGGAGGTTTTCACATTTTTACATTCATCCTATAGACTCTATAAAGGCAAGATTGGTGGAGGTCCAACCACTGGGACCCTGACTGCCCGCTCCCCGCTCCAAGTGGAGAAGTTAAAGTTGTTTTCTGACCCCTAAAATCCCAGTTCAAATGGCGGAGAATGGGTGCTGTAGTCATCACATCAGGAAGACGTATCATTCATGACCACAGCAGACAGTCGCTGGAACATCGATGACGTCCCCAATATGCAAGTCAGAATTCAAATGACAACAATTTACCTTCCCTTCGAAGTTCCTTCACTTATTCCATTTTAATAGAGGGATGGCATATCTGACCTCTGGGAACCCACTGGTCCTGAGAATGAAGGGGCTGCAGTGCTGATTTAGCGCTTCACTTTTTTTTCTGCACAGCAGCGCTCCCGGCCACTCCTCTGTGCACTGTAATGCGGTCATGCTGTAGTACCCTGCCGGGGGGCGCCACTGTACAAGGAAAAATAGTGAAGGGGACGCAGCGCTAAGACAGCACTCCAGCCTATCATTCTTAGGATCGGTGGGGGTCTCAGAGGCCGGACCCCCACCAACCATAAAGTGATGTCCTCTCCTAATAGAATGGGAAAAACCCTTTAAAGGAACAGTGTTACCACAAATTTTTTTTTAATATGTTATTGGTATTGTGATATTAGTGCTTTATTAAAAACGTTTGGATTAATTTGTGTGTTTGTGTGTTACTTTTTCTTATTTTTACACTTTTTCTTCCCTATGGGGGCTGCCATTTTTTTTTCCATTTCTGTATGTGTCGATTAACGACACATACAGACATGGAATACGGCAGCTCCAGTCCCATAGGGACTGCGAACGGGGCCCGTTCCATCCACTTTCATGTACGCCGCTGTGTGGGAACTGCGCATGCGCCGCTCCCACACAGTCCAATTTGAAATGCGCGCCGTCCGGCGCCATTTTCCTGTGGACCGGAAGTCGCGGCCGGACAGTAAGATTACTACTTCCGGTCGCGGCTTCCGGACTTGTGCACTTGGAGCAGCGGCAGCAGACGGAGCGGACGGGCCGGAGGGAGCGGCGGCGACTGGAGCAGGTAAGTGATTTCTATGTATGTTCGTGTTTGTGTGTGTTTACTACTGTATGTAAACCTTCTACACTGTGTGTTAGCTCAAAAAATGGCGACACACAGTGTAGGAGGTCAGACCGTTCAATCCCCTCGTTTCTCCCGGCACTAGCCAGGATAAAGGAGGGGGGGATGCTGAGAGCTCACTAGAGCGAGGGCTTTTTACCCAATTTTGCAGCAAAAAGCAATGTGGTTGCTTTACCACATGCAATGCTGAAATTTTGGGAATAGCTCCATCTAGTGACCAGCAATGGGAAATATTATAAATTAGAATCCAATTGAATCCAATTTATAATATTTCCTGACTCGTGAAAAAAAAAAAAAAAATTAGAACAATGTTTAATCACCTACACACTAATTGTTTAACAAAAAAAAAAAAAAACATGTTTTGCTGGCAACACATTCCCTTTAAGTGCTAAGTCGTCATCAATATCAAAGAGGGAGATGAGCGGGAAGAACAACATCATGAGGGACCCTCCATCCCATATAAGCACCAACATCATTGGTTATCAGGGGTTCCCCCATTCGCAGCGTTTATTTAAGCAGTTGCCTGAAGTTATTGGCAGTCACTAAATCTTTTCCAAATTTCAAAAGACCCCCACCCGGGCGTCTTCTACCCATTCTACTTTCATAAGATGCCCTGATTCTATATAACGGAAAGGCGCGTGGACCAGTCAGGATTTGGGCCCTACAATCGTCTAGCTTTGGCCATGCCGTCCAGGTTGGGGGTTGGATCGGTCCTCATCTAGAAGGTCCATGCATGGGGGAAGTGCAGGAGATGATGTAGGGCGATATGGGGATAAATCTCTTATCAATGGGCTAGATCAGCCTGGTTGCTAGATTGTGGGGTCTTACATTGGGAAGATGTAAATCCTCATTGAGTTTGGGTTGTTGTAGGACACAGGAGGAGGTTTCGGCTTCTTCCCCTTATATAAATATAAAGCCGTTACACTTATAGCCTCTTCTGTCACTCGTATTTTCTGCACCAACGAATGTCCAACATCTTGGTAATACCTGAGGCCACAACAAACCCGACACCTGGTCTAGGATCATTGCTCGGTGTCCGGCGCCCCTCATGACTTCAGGTTGTATCATACATGACGAGAAAAGATCTGGTGGATAGGACCTCAGATGTCTCATATGTAGATGATAAAGAACTTACGGTCTATGGATAAGGTCACCTTCTTGTCTCCATGGCCTTTGTGGTTGGAAGCTCGGCAGTAGTAGGTTCCCTCATCCTCATATGTGACGTTTTTCAGGGTCAGGTTTAGATGTCCTTGTGGGAACTCTGTGGACAGTTCCACGCGATCTTTGTATCGGGGATCCTGACCCTGGAGAGATTCTTTACCATTCAGTAGTTTGTAGAGGATCAAATCTCTTTCGTTATCTTTAGTCCAGATCAAGGCCAAATCGGTTAACGATTGCGCAAAATTGAATGTACAGGGCAAGTGGACCGTGCCGTATAGAGAGGCCATCACATTTTCCTCAGATATGTGAAAGGAACCTGGAAAGAAGAAAAACATTCAGATGTCATATGTCACGGACCACCATGTCCTTCCATAGACGGGGTCCGCTTGTCTGGTGCTTTGTATGGACCTTCAGAATGAAGGATCCAAGGTTTGTAGGTAAAGACATGTAAAGGGCGTATGGATCGTATCCATGGACAGGTAGAAAGTGATGGAGCCTTGACCTGAGCTGTAACCCTGGCTATAGGACAACACCGCAGAGGAGATGCCTCTCGGAAGACGCTACGACCATGTAGACTTTAGTCGGGATCTACTGGTCACCTCCATTATTTCATTTATATTCTAGTGATAAACAATGACCTGTTATATGATGTAGGATTGTAATTCCAGCACGTGGTGGCCCGAGGTCACGGACTTCATCTTCTGACCGGTTTCTATTATAGGGCTCTCGACTCTTCTGGTCGCCATCTCCTGGAGGACACCAGTGAACCTCCGGCACTAGCAGCCCAGAAGTAAGAACGAGGTTTGACTCAGGTCTAGATAACCCGGTTATTGATGGGTCTACTACTATAAGGAACGCTTTAGTATCGTCTCGCCAAACTTCTGATCCAACACAAGAAGCAGAAACTCTGGACAATCGTCTCAGAACCTACATCAGATAAGCTCAAGTGTTATTCCCATATACCGGGCCCCCGACGCACTACATGGTAGACGGAGTCACTTGGCCGATGATATTAGAGCCCATTCTATGAGGACATATGGACACGGAATATCAGAGGGGCTTTGCCTATAGCCCGGCAACCGTTCCCCTCTCCCCCCATAAAAATGAAAACCACAGTTTCCAATTTTTTATTCTGACTTCCTAATGAATTACTAGTCCCGGTTGTCAGCAGCAGAGGGGTTTTCTTTGTATGTGTATTACTGCAATGTGTAGGGTCCGGCAGCCGCACGTCGTTCCCCTCTAATACTGCGGCCCGTATTGTCTGTCATGGTTTCTTTCTGCTCGGACAGAAAATAAACTCACGCAATAAAAGTGAAACCCTCAGATCTGGAAGCATCACTTAAAGGGCTTTTCCAGGGATACAACATTTTTGTATTATTTGCTCTACATCAAAATTAAATAAATTTCCTACTTGCATTGTATGAAAAATCGGAAACGCATTTGTTCCTTTTCCCCCGACCTCTGGCCGGCCGGAAGTTCTGCTTTTCATTCTTGTGTTTTTTTGCTTCCACACACGGGCGTTATTCTGCAGACAGACCTGTGTCTATACCTCGCTGAGTACCGACACAGGTCTGTCATTGAAGCGTAAGCAGAGAATGAACGGCGCGGGCATCAAGGAGGCTGTGGACCAATAGGATGCCTCAAACCCGGGACTTCTGACGCTTTGAGGCATCCTATTGGTCCACAGCCTCCTCAATGCCCGCCCCATTTTCTTTGTGTTACTTCATATAACTCAGTGCTTGTGCACTCCCCGGCACAAAAATTGTGTCTCCCTGGAGAACCCCTTTAAGTATCATTTCGTTTCTGGAGGACATTGTAACCCCAGAAAGTCTAGAAGTTGGAGCTCATTACCTGATGACAGTCCAGTCAAGGAACAAAGGAGGAGAAGGCTCAGCATCTGCAACACAAATGTAAACTCCATCAGATCATTCACTACCCTTGTTCGGCTCCATTCACACCACGTCTTCACTGCACGTTTTTTACTAGTTTTTTAATTTTTAGTTTTGTTTTTGTCTCTTCAGACAAATCCAGTAGGAAGATCCAAAAAGATTGAGCTTCTGAGCGGTACTGGTACTCCATGCGGAGAGCCGGCTGGTGTAGGGCGTCTTACAGGCAGTGCTCACTGGGAAAAAATATGCAAATTAGCTCTCCTCCTCCGGAAGGAAACCTTCTCTCGAGTGTTAACTGCCCTCTAAAGGCCAATGATCGGTAAACGAGCGTTCATATGAGCGATCATCGCCTGGCGTAATCAGACAAACGATCAGCTGATGAACGAGCAAACGCTTGTTCATCGGCTGATCTGCTCTCCTATGCAGAATTAAAAATCATGGTTGTCGGCAGCGCCCTGCGAACAGGGAGACGCGCTGACGACATGATAGAAATGGGACGAGAGATCATTAAAACGAGCGCTCCTTCCTATATGTATCCAATCATCGCTCCATGTAAGAGGAGCAAATCAGCGCCGATCTATGAGCTGTCTCGTTGATCGGCGCTCGTTAACACCCATGTCGGGCCATGTTCTAGGACCTTTAGTCAATGTCCAGCCTATTACAGAGCCTTGAAACATGACCAGAAAGATCAGCCAGACTGGAGCCCCCATCTGAAGAGCGCTATCACAGCTCTTGCCCCTCGTCAGTACAGAGCAGGGATGGCTGGGGGAGATGCCTATGATGCACATTTTGGAGAGGGGAAAACTTATTTTCAAAAAGATTGACCTGTATGTCCAAAAATAAGCAAATAAAAAAGTAAAAATAATCAAATAAATAGAATCCCAAATATTATGAGATATTATAATAAAACACAATAACTAAGTTATAACAATGTCAAATGAATAATATTCAAGTATATATATTAGGCTATAAAATATTTTAATATAAAGTCGTGAATGATAAATAATGAAACAATATAAAATCATTGTAAAAGATTATAAAAGAAGAAATTATATTTAAATTCATTCAAAAAATAATAATAAACAAAATAATACAAATTTACATCCAAAAAGATTAAAAGCATAGAAACCTGTGGGAATCCTGACCGAACCCGACCCTGACCGAACCCGACCCTGACCCTGACCGAACCCGACCCTGACCCGAACCCGACCCTGACCCGAACCCGATCCTGACCCGAACCCGACCCTGACCGAACCCGACCCTGACCGAACCCGACCCTGACCGAACCCGACCCTGACCGAACCCGACCCTGACCGAACCCTACCCTGACCGAACCCGACCCTGACCGAACCCGACCCTGACCGAACCCGACCCTGACCGAACCCGACCGAACCCGACCCTGACCGAACCCGATCCTGACCGAACCCGATCCTGACCGAACCCGACCATGACCGAACCCGACCCTGACCGAACCCGACCCTGACCGAACCCGACCCTGACCGAACCCGACCCTGACCCTGACCGAACCCGACCCTGACCCGAACCCGACCCTGACCCGAACCCGATCCTGACCCGAACCCGACCCTGACCGAACCCGACCCTGACCGAACCCGACCCTGACCGAACCCGACCCTGACCGAACCCGACCCTGACCGAACCCGACCCTGACCGAACCCGACCCTGACCGAACCCGACCCTGACCGAACCCGACCCTGACCGAACCCGACCCTGACCGAACCCGACCCTGACCGAACCCGATCCTGACCGAACCCGATCCTGACCGAACCCGACCCTGACCGAACCCGACCCTGACCGAACCCGACCCTGACCGAACCCGACCCTGACCGAACCCGACCCTGACCCGAACCCGACCCTGACCGAACCCGACCCTGACCGAACCCGACCCTGACCGAACCCGACCCTGACCGAACCCGACCCTGACCGAACCCGACCATGACCGAAGCATAGAAACCTGTGGGAATCCTGACCGAACCCGACCCTGACCGAACCCGACCCTGACCGAACCCGACCCTGACCGAACCCGACCCTGACCGAACCCGACCCTGACCGAACCCTACCCTGACCGAACCCTACCCTGACCGAACCCGACCCTGACCGAACCCGACCCTGACCGAACCCGACCCTGACCGAACCCGACCCTGACCGAACCCGACCCTGACCGAACCCGATCCTGACCCGAACCCGACCCTGACCGAACCCGACCCTGCCCGAACCCGATCCTGACCCGAACCCGACCCTGACCGAACCCGACCCTGACCGAACCCGACCCTGACCGAACCCGATCCTGACAGAACCCGACCCTGACCGAACCCGACCCTGCCCGAACCCGATCCTGACCCGAACCCGACCCTGACCGAACCCGACCCTGACCGAACCCGACCCTGACCGAACCCGATCCTGACCCGAACCCGACCGAACCCGACCCTGACCAAACCCGACCCTGACCGAACCCGATCCTGACCCGAACCCGACCCTGACCGAACCCGACCCTGACCGAACCCGACCCTGACCGAACCCTACCCTGACCGAACCCGACCCTGACCGAACCCGACCCTGACCGAACCCGGCCCTGACCGAACCCGATCCTGACCCGAACCCGACCCTGACTGAACCCGACCCTGACCGAACCCGACCCTGACCGAACCCGACCCTGACCGAACCCGACCCTGACCGAACCCGACCCTGACCGAACCCGACCCGAACCCGATCCTGACCGAACCCGACCCTGACCGAACCCGACCCTGACCGAAGCATAGAAACCTGTGGGAATCCTGACCGAACCCGACCCTGACCGAACCCGACCCTGACCGAACCCGACCCTGACCGAACCCGACCCTGACCGAACCCGACCCTGACCGAACCCGATTCTGACCGAACCCATTACATGTTATATATGTCAGGATCCGACTGGAAGCAGAACCAGCGCCGCGTCATCACTAATAAACAGACGCCATAATCTAAAACTTAAAGTGAACCTGTCACCAGCATTTCACCTATTAAACCAGCAATAGCAGGCGGTACTGGGTGAAAAATCATTTCTATATAACCTATAATTGTCTTCTTAGTCGGCTCTGCAGCTTCAGTATTCAGTTTTTAGTGTTCCCACACCGTATGCAAATGAGCAGAAAAGAGTCACATCTTCATTTGAAAACAGACATATCTTCATTCCGCAAGTCTTTCCGAGTTGACTCCGCCTCCATAATTTTGATTGACACAAAAAATCCCGTGCTTGTACATTGATGTCCTCCTCTGGTGTGTGCGCACAAAGGGATACCGGATTATTACGATGAAAGGCGCAAAATGTTTGCAGAGCGTTATTTACAGTCGGAGGAGTTTAGGAGCGGGGATAACGGCAATGAACTTTTGATAGCAGCGGCCGGTGATGGATAAGTAAAGTTCAATAGGTGACATGCTGGGGACAGGTTCCCTTTATAGCCTATGTAAAACTTTTTAACAAAAGGGTCTAGAGTTGTGATTGGTGCAACTCTATAAATACTTTTTAATAAAAAAATTTTTTTACTTTTTGAGATACAGCTGCTTTGTATCCTGTATATAGAGCTGCTGAGTCCTGTATCCGTCAGGTCTGCGGGACTGACGGGTTCGGTGTCGGCGGGTCCTGCGTGTCTGACAGTTCATAACTTAGATGTGATCGATTATAGGTGGATCCCAGAGACACAGGACCCGCTGAAACTGAACTCGTCAGTCCCGCAGACCTGACGGATTCAGGTCTCAGCGCTAGATACAGCTGCTCTATATACAGGATACAAAGCAGCTGTATCTCCAAAAGTAAATATCATTCTTACTAAAAAGTATTTATAGAGTTGCACCAATCACACTGATGACCCTTTCATTAAAAAAAAAAAGGTTTACAGAGCCCTTAATGATAAGATCGGAGTTTCATGCCATTTTGATCCTTTCACTCTAAGGGGTCCAGAGTTTGTGATTTCAGCTCCGGCTATCGCTCCTCCGGGATACCAGAACTTTCTGCTGCCAGATCCATGGTCCAACAGGACCGAAAGACGACAGCAGAAAAACAAATATATGTATACAGTAATATTCTGAAAAAACTGCCCCAATCTTCACTGGGAACCTCCAGTTACCATCATGAGGGGCCCTCGTGGCTGCCGCAGCGTCTGGGGAACAACACAAAAAAGAAAAATGAGAAATGTCGACATTTCTATAATAAAACTGCACAAAATTATCTACAAATGTTTAACATCTGCTACAACTGCGGCTCGCTGGCCCCGGGCCCCGAACTTACACACAGGTTCAGACTGTCCCACCAGAGAACAAGAGCATCTTCTGAGGGGCCCCAAAGGTCCAGAAGACAACTGGCCCCCAGGGTCTATTTCTTATGGGATGATTGATAAATGACCTTATTGATGACATATGCTGCATGTGTAATGCTGACGACGATTACCCTGAAGGGGTCCATAGGCCCTGTGTAGATGGGGGGTCCTTAGAATCATCTCCCCTGGAGGCTGACGGACCCCAGTCATTCTGGAAGCTCATGGTTGTTGCACTTGTTTTTATCGTGTGTCATGTATTAACCCCTCGCTATATTATATATACAGAGTTAACCCCTTCCAGACATTTGACGTACATGTCGCATACCTCCCAACCGTCCCGGATTCCAGGCGGTGTCCCACTGTCCCGGGCGGCCGGTGGTCTGTCCCAGTGTCAAATGTATCTGCGCCCTCAGGACACAGATACAATTGAATCCAATGCTGAAACAGGGAAGCATCAGCTCCCTGCTTCAGAATTAGTTCAGAGGGGAGGAGTAGAGGGAGCTGCTCCGCTCACTGAGGACTCCCCGGGCACAGAGCTACTTTAAGCGCTGTGTCCGGGGAAGCCCTTGATGTCATTGTCCATACAGTGACGTCAGTGGCTCCTCTAGGAGCGAAATCCCCTGCCAAAGCGTTGCTGACGCTGTGGCCGGGGATTCCTCTCCTAGAGGGAACCCCTGAAGTCACTGCCCATATATGGACAGTGACCTCAGGGCCTCCTCCTGGAGCAGAATCCCCGGCCACAGCATGAGCAGATGCTCTGGCTGGGAATTCCGCTCCTAGAGGGAGCCCCAATGGCGCTATCTGCAGGGTGGAGGTAACACTATCTACAGGGGGGTGGTACTATCTATATGGTTAGTTTTGCACTATATAGGGGCACTATCTACAGGGGACACTGATGCTATCTACATGGGCACTGTGTGTGGCACTGTCTACATGGGCACTAGCACTAGGTGCAGCTAAGGGCATTATACTGTATGGGTCAGTTACGGGCATTACACTGTATGGAGCAGCTAAGGTGGCATTATACTGTATGGGGGCATCTGTGGGGGCATTATACTGTACGGGGCAGCTGTGAGGGCATTATACTGTACGGGGCAGCTGTGAGGGCATTATACTGTACGGGGCAGCTGTGGGGGCATTATACTGTATGGTGGCAGTTTTAGGGGCCTTATGCTGTATGGGGCAGCTATGTGGGCATTATGCTGTATGGGGAATTTGTTTGGGCATTACACTGCAAGGGGGCATTTGTGTGGGCATTATACTGTATGGGAGCAGAAGTGGGGGCATGATACTGTGTGGGAGGCACTATGGGAACATGATACTGTGTGGGAGGCACTATGGGAACATGATACTGTGTGGGAGGCACTATGGGAACATGATACTGTGTGGGAGGCACTATGGGAACATGATACTGTGTGGGAGGCACTATGGGAGCATGATACTGTGTGGGCTGAACCGGGCGAGTATGGGCGGGGATTAGGCAGGATTAGAGGTGTGGCTCAAAAGGTAAAAAAATTATTGTATCTGCGATACTTGAAAGTTGGGATTTGATAGGCTATTATGATATTACAGCTGTCACCCTGCTCCGATCCTGCCCATTAAACCACTTAGATGCCATGGTCAATAGCGACAATAGTGTCTGTCTGTCATTCCCCTCCTTTTTCTCTATTGTTTTTCCTCCAGATTTAGGTGCCAAGTCGTGAAATTGCAGAAGCCGCCTGGCAGCTCATCTGCCGAACTCTCTACCATCCGTCGTGTCATTTTACCGGGCATCACTAACCCACAGTCTATGGTGGCACGCAAAGACCGCAAAAAAACAGGGGTGGCAATACTAACCTCCTGCACCAACCCAGTATCACACATGATAGGCTTAGATACAGGGCCCAGCAGACAGTATCACACATGATAGGCTGAGATACAGGGCCCAGCAGACAGTATCACACATGATAGGCTGAGATACAGGGCCCAGCAGACAGTATCACACATGATAGGATTAGATACAGGGCCCAGCAGACAGTATCACACATGAGAGGATTAGATACAGGTCCCAGCAGACTATCACACATGAGAGGATTAGATACAGGGCCCAGTAGACAGTATCACACATGATAGGATTAGATACAGGGCCCAGCTGACAGTATCACACATGGTAGGCTTAGATACACAGCTCAGCAGAAAGTATCACACATGGTAGGATTAGATACAGGGCCCAGTAGACAGTATCACACATGATAAGATTAGATACACAGCTCAGCAGACAGTATCACACATGATAGGATTAGATACAGGGCCCAGTAGACAGTATCACACATGATAAGATTAGATACACAGCTCAGCAGACAGTATCACACATGATAGGATTAGATACACAGCTCAGCAGACAGTATCACACATGATAGGATTAGATACACAGCTCAGCAGACAGTGTCACACATGATAGGATTAGATACACAGCTCAGCAGACAGTATCACACGTGATAGGATTAGATACACAGCTCAGCAGACAGTATCACACATGATAGGATTATATACACAGCTCAGTAGACAGAATCACACATGATAGGATTAGATACACAGCTCAGCAGACAGTATCACACATGATAAGATTAGATACACAGCTCAGCAGACAGTATCACACATGATAGGATTAGATACACAGCTCAGCAGACAGTACCACACATGATAGGATTAGATACACGGCTCAGTAGACAGTATCACACATGATAGGATTAGATACACAGCTCAGCAGGCAGTATCACACATGATAGGATTAGATATACAGCTCAGCAGACAGTATCACACATGATGGGATTAGATACACAGCTCAGCAGACAGTATCACACATGATAGGATTAGATACACAGCTCACAGACAGTATCACACATGATAGGATTAGATACACAGCTCAGCAGACAGCATCACACATGATAGGATTAGATACACAGCTCAGCAGTCAGTATCACACATAATAGGATTAGATACACAGCTCAGCAGACAGTATCACACATGGTAGGATTAGATACACAGCTCAGCAGACAGTATCACACAGGATAGGATTAGATACACAGCACAGCAAACAGTATCACACATGATAGGATTAGATACACAGCTCTGCAGACAGTATCACACATGATAGGATTAGATACAGCGGCTCAGCAGACAGTATCACACATGATAGGATTAGATACGGTGGCTCAGCAGACAGTATCACACATGATAGGATTAGATACACAGCTCAGCAGACAGTATCACACATGATAGGATTAGATACACAGCTCAGCAGACAGTATCACACATGAT
Organism: Rhinoderma darwinii; assembly: GCF_050947455.1. Taxonomy (NCBI): domain Eukaryota; kingdom Metazoa; phylum Chordata; class Amphibia; order Anura; family Rhinodermatidae; genus Rhinoderma; species Rhinoderma darwinii. Next base: position 481,094,532 of record NC_134688.1, read on the forward strand.
AGGATTAGATACACAGCTCAGCAGACAGTATCACACATGATAAGATTAGATATACAGCTCAGCAGACAGTATCACACATGATAGGATTAGATACACAGCTCAGCAGACAGTATCACACATGATAGGATTAGATACAGCAGCTCAGCAGACAGTATCACACATGATAGGATTAGATATACAGCTCAGGGGACAGTATCACACATGATAGGATTAGATACACAGCTCAGCAGACAGTATCACACATGATAGGATTAGATACACAGCTCAGCAGACAGTATCACACATGATAGGATTAGATACACAGCTCAGGGGACAGTATCACACATGATAGGATTAGATACACAGCTCAGCAGACAGTATCACACATGATAGGATTAGATACACAGCTCAGCAGACAGTATCACACATGATAGGATTAGATACAGCGGCTCAGCAGACAGTATCACACATGATAGGATTAGATACACAGCTCAGCAGACAGTATCACACATGATAGGATTAGATACACAGCTCAGCAGACAGTATCACACATGGTAGTATTAGATACAGGGCCCAGTAGACAGTATCACACATGATAGGATTAGATACACAGCACAGCAGACAGTATCACACATGATAGCATTAGATACACAGCTCAGCAGACAGTATCACACATGATAGGATTAGATACACAGCTCAGCAGACAGTATCACACATGATAGGATTAGATACACAGCTCAGCAGACAGTATCACACATGGTAGGATTAGATACACAGCTCAGCAGACAGTACCACACATGATAGGATTAGATACACAGCTTAGCAGACAGTATCACACATGATAGGATTAGATACAGGGCCCAGCTGACAGTATCACACATGGTAGGCTTAGATACACAGCTCAGCAGAAAGTATCACACATGGTAGGATTAGATACAGGGCCCAGTAGACAGTATCACACATGATAAGATTAGATACACAGCTCAGCAGACAGTATCACACATGATAGGATTAGATACACAGCTCAGCAGACAGTATCACACATGATAGGATTAGATACACAGCTCAGCAGACAGTATCACACATGATAGTATTAGATACACTGCTCAGCAGACAGTATCACACATGATAGGATTAGATACACAGCTCAGCAGACAGTATCACACATGATAGGATTAGATACAGCGGCTCAGCAGACAGTATCACACATGATAGGATTAGATACACGGCTCATCAGACAGTATCACAGATGATAGGATTAGATACACAGCTCAGCAGACAGTATCACACATGATAGTATTAGATACACTGCTCAGCAGACAGTATCACACATGATAGGATTAGATACATAGCTCAGCAGACAGTATCACACATGATAGGATTAGATACAGCGGCTCAGCAGACAGTATCACACATGATAGGATTAGATACACGGCTCATCAGACAGTATCACAGATGATAGGATTAGATACACAGCTCAGCAGACAGTATCACACATGGTAGGCTTCAGAGGGGACACAGACTGCAGGGGGTCCTGTGCCTAGAACGTGCCTGTGCCCCCAGAACCCTACCACGCCCGCGCTCTTATAAAACGATACAAATCTATATCGCACATTTTAGTTCAGAACACAAGTAACAAACATAAATAATGCAAGTAATTTCCATATTTAACAAGTGAGTGTAACTTCTAATGACTTCACGTGCTCGTTGTCACTTATCCGGCAGGACGAACCTGCGACGCTTCACCTATAGGAATGGACAGCGCCGAGCCGAGGAAGCGATGACACAAAAGAGACAATGTCTCAAATAAATAACCGAGACCCGAGTGTCAGAAAACGCACCACATACAGCAAAATACTGGAACCAAAGCAGTAAAACAAATCGTGGCCCCTAAAATGTAGTCCCGTAGAAGTGAACGGCGTTCCGGATCCAGCAGCTTTTCTGTGCTCGGAACTCCCGACCATCTAATCAGTGAGTGGCCGGGAGGCAGAACAGGGTTTAGGGGGCCCCGTCCTAGAGAAAGGCGCAGGTTCCAGTGGTGGGACCCCCATCTATCGGACGTTTATGCTGTGGATATGCCATAAATGTTAAAGAAGGGCGAACCCTCTACCTGTCCCCTGAGCCCCAAACATTTTCTACAGACAGAGCAGCAGCCGCGACCTCCTCGTTCTTTTTATTTTCCGTCAGTCCCTTCATGTCGCTCCGCGCACACTACACAGCAAAAGCACCGGCAGGCTCAGGAGGCGGAGCAAGAAAAACCCTAAGGCTATGTTCACACGGGGTATTTTGGGGGAGGAATATCTGCCTCATTATTCCGTTTGGAACTTTGAGGCAGATTTTCCTCGCCCTGCACGCCGATTTTCGCGGCGATGATCGCGCCGTTTTTCGCCCGCGGCCATTGAGCGCTGCGGGCATAAAACAGCGCGAAATACGCTTTCTCTGCCTCCCATTGAAGTCAATGGGAGGTCGGAGGCAGTAACGCCCGGAGATAGGGCATGTCGCTTCTTTCTCCTGCGAGGCAGTTTTACTGCTCGCGGGAAAAAGACGCCGACGCCTCCCATTGAAATCAATGGGAGGCGTTCTTGGGCCGTTTTTGCCGAGTTTTGCGACGCGGTTTCCGCGTCAAAAAACTCGGCAAAATACCCCGTGTGAACATAGCCTAACACTGATTGGCTAAGGGGCTCAGCCAATCAGTATTAGGCTTAATTTCAGCAGCGCCGCTGTCCCGGATCAATAACTGGTCTGAAGATAGCGGTGCTGCTTCATCGGTGCGGCGCGCTCTATCTGGTGGTCTTGGTAATCTAGTGAGCGTCACTATCAGATGTTGCCCTGCATCGACGCTGGTTACTGGGTGACGAAGACCACCAGACAGAGCGCACCTCACAAGGCCCCTCCCCTCCTAATACGTTTTCTAAGTAACAGATCCGCTTGGCAGATGGAGGAGGCAGATGGAGGAGGCAGATGGAGGAGGACCCCCCCCCCCCTGTGCACTTTCAGCAAATTACAGATCGGGCCCCCTTCCTTCACATTTATTATTGATACCATTGTCTGCTTCTCACCAAATAAGTGCCCCCTTCTTAGGCTGGATTCACACGGTGCGGCTGAAACGCGTTCTTTGTAGCGACTGCTATTTTGTATTATTATTATTGTTATATTTTCTATCATTATTATTATTATATTTTGATTATTATTATATTATTATATTTTTGTATTATTATATTGTTAGATTTTGTATCTTATTTTTTTTTTATTATTATATTTTGATCATTATTATTATATTTTGTTTTATATAATAACATGCTTACTACACTCCTAGGTGAATGCATTGAGGGGTGTCGTTTCCAAAATGTGGTCACGTCTGGGGGGTCTCCACTGTTTTGGTCCCACAGGAGCCCAGAAACTATTCCAGCAAAATCTGCACTCCTAAAGCCAAATGCTGCTCCTTCCCTTCTGAGCTCCGCCGTGTGCCCAAACAGCAGTTTATGATCACATATGAGGTATCGCCGTACTCGGGGGAAACTACTTTACAAATGTTGGGGTACTTTTTTTCCTTTATTTGTTGAGAAAATGAAAAATGTTGAGCTAAAGCTACGTCTTACTGAAGAAAAAGGATTGTTTTTATTTTCACTGCCCAATTCTAATAAATTCTATGAAACACCTGTGGGGTCAAAATGCTCACTATACCCCTAGATGAATTCCTCAAGGGGTATAGTTTCCTAAATGGAATCACTTTTTGGGCGTTTTCACTGTTTTGGTCCCTCAGGGGCTTTGCAAATGTGGCATGGCCTCCGCAAACCATTCCTGCTAAAGGTGTTCTCCAAAAGCCAAATAGCACTCCTTCCCTTCTAAGCCCTGCCGTGTGTCCAAATAGCCGATTATTACCACATGTGGGGTATTGTTTTACTCGGGAGAAATTGCAATTTACAAATGTTGCTTTCTGCCATAAACATGTGGGGTCAAAACGCTCACTATACCCCTGGATAATATCCTTGGGGCTGTAGTTTCCCAAATGAGGTCACTTTTTGGGGTGTTTCCACTGTCTTGGCACCACAAGAGACCTTGAAACCGGACATGGTGCCTAAAATATATTCTAATAAAAAGAAGGCCCCAAAATCCTCTAGCTGCTCCTTTGGTTCTGAGGCCGGTGCTTCAGTCTATTACCACACTGGGGCCACATGTGGGACATTTCCTAAATCTGCAGAATCTGGGCAATAAATATTGAGTTGCATTTTTCTGTTAAAATCTTCTGTTACAAAAAAAAAATGGATTCAAAATGAATTTCTGCAAAAAAATATGCAATTTGTAAATTTCACCTCTACTTTGCTTTAATTCCTGTGAAACGTCTAAAGGGTTAAGAAACGTTCTAAATGCTGTTTTGAATACTTTGAGGGGTGCAGTTTTTAAAATGGGGTGATTTATGGGGACTTTCTAATATATAAGGCCCTCAAAGCCACTTCACAACTGAACTGGCCCCTGTAATAACGGCCTTTTGAAATTTTTTGAAAATGTAAGAAATTGCTGCTAAAGTTCTAAGCCTTGTGAGGTCATAGAAAAATAAAAGGATGTTCAGAAAACGATGCCAATCTAAAGTAGACATGTGGGGGATGGTAATTAGCGACTATTTTGTGTGGTATAACGGCCTGTCTTACAAGCAGATACATTTAAGTTTAGAAAAATTCAAACTTTTGCAATTTTTCGCAAAATTTTGGTGTTTTTTACAATTAAATACTGAACATATCGAGCAAATTTTGCCAGTAACATAAAGTCCAATGTGTCACAAGAAAACAATCTCAGAATCGCTTGGATAGGTGAAAGCATTCCGGAGTTATTACCACATAAAGTGACACATGTCAGATTTGAAAAATGAGGCTCGGTCAGGAAGGTCAAAAGTGGCCAAAGAGGGAAGGGGTTAATATTATATTTTGATTATTATTCTATTATAACCAGAATGACGCGGTCACTGACATGAAGCAGTGGTGATAACACATCATATATACCGGGTTCACGTATCCGGGCGTTACGTGGGCGCTGGAGAGTGAGACTCGTGTTACAGATTTCTTGTCATCTATGAACCTCATCATCATCATCAAATTATACCGAGGCCAGAGTCACAGCTAAAAACAGAAAAACTACCCCCCTCCCCACATCTTAACCCCCCTCCCCACATCTTACACCGCCCACATCTTACACCCCACTCCCCACATCTTACACCCCCTCCCCCACATCTTACACCCCCTCCCGCACATCTTACACCCCCCACATCTTACACCCCCTCCCCACATCTTACACCCCACATCTTACACCCCCTCCCCCACATCTTACACCACCCACATCTTACACCGCCCACATCTTACACCCCACTCCCCACATCTTACACCCCCTCCCCCACATCTTACACCCCCTCCCGCACATCTTACACCCCCCACATCTTACACCCCCTCCCCACATCTTACACCCCCCTCCCCCACATCTTACACCCCCCTCCCCCACATCTTACACCCCCCTCACCCCTGACTTTCTGTAAACCCCATTAGGTCCTCACCCGTCCTAGTTCTCTCCTTGTCCTTTGGTCGTTAGAAATGAAAGACATATCTAGATTTCCCTTTCACTTTCCATGTGACTGCGCAGGAGGAGCAGAGACGGGAAATCACTTCTATTGACAGCCGTGCACATCAACGTGTCAGGAGCTGCAGATAATTCCTGTTTATTTCACCCTCATCTCACATATATCTCCTGGACACGACCGTATACATGAGAGACAGCGCCACATACAGACCACAATCTACCATAAACCTGCCGGCCAGCAGATCGGAGACACATAAAGAAATCCATCATCTACAGCCGGCGCTGCGCTACATACGGACCTGTTCAGACAGACCGAGAACACCACCGGCAATCACTGAGGAACACCGTCCTACACCAGGGACACCATCCACGGATTACTGGTGATCAGATCTACAGAGCCACAAGAATCCCAAGGAGCAATACTCAGGAGTACAAAAAGAAGGAAGACAACAGCAGGGCGCCCCTAGTGGTCACATACAACCCACAAATCAACGACTTGAGGAAAATTGCTGCTGATCTCCATCCGACAATAAACTGAAGGAAATATTCCCGGATTTACCTCTCCTTGTATACAAACAGCCACCAAACCTGAGGAATCTCCTGGTCAGAAGTCCCTCTCATCCCCATCAGGGACCGGCACTGACCCTGCAACAGTAGACAATGCAAGACCTGGACCAACATCTTATCATCAAACCCCATCCACATCCCAAACACGCAGCGGGACTATAACATCACTGGCACATCCTCCAATGTAGTGTCCATGATCCTGTGTACAAGGGGCAAAGATAAAGGAATCTACATCGGAGAGAAAACACAAAAACTACAAACCAGGATGAATCTCCGCAGACAATAAACAGGAGGTGGATAAACCCGGGGAAACACGTCTCTGGACCAGACCACAGTTTGGCAGATTTAAAGGTCCTAATACTGAGGGGTCATTTTAAAAACAAGAGAGAAAGAAAAATTTGGGAATTGAAGCTGATGATAAAATTCCAGTCATTGACACGAGGCCTCAATCTAACACCTGTATTTATGAGCCACTACATGGACACACGTCACGTCCCCCATCAGACTGACTCCAGATCCCTCCTAAGTCATCACCCCTATAACCTCCGATTATTGCCCCGGCTTATCTTATTGATGTATCACCTCATGTAATAATTGTCTTTGTGTAACATCTAAATGTTGTGCTTTTTTCTCAGTCATTCATTTGTAAGTCGCCTGAAGAAGGATCCGGTGCTCTGAAGCCGCATATATATGCTTATGGTCCGCCAATAAAGGTCTCACACCTGATACACGGCTGTCTTTATTGACACAGATGTATTTAGCATTATATTGTCTCCGGCTATCACGGTGCTATTTATTACTGTATTTCATCAACTAAAAAGTCCATCTGTCCTACAGAATCCCCTATAAATGTGTGCGCTGCGGGTAGAACGCAGGAAAAAAGAACAAAAGGGACGACACTTCTACTCCACGTCATCACCTCACTGCAGTCTCACTTTCCATTTACTGAAAATGACACTGAGACTTCTGAGAAATCACCCGACACTAGAGAAACAACATATACAAAACATACAAAACACGCCTACAGAACTACACGCCTGCAGAACTACACGCCTGCAACACATAGAAAACCCGCCTACAACACATAGAAAACACGCCTACAGAACTACACGCCTACAGAACTACACGCCTGCAGAACTACACGCCTGCAACACATAGAAAACCCGCCTACAACACATAGAAAACCCGCCTACAACACATAGAAAACACGCCTACAGAACTACACGCCTACAGAACTACACGCCTGCAGAACTACACGCCTGCAACACATAGAAAACCCGCCTACAACACATAGAAAACCCGCCTACAACACATAGAAAACACGCCTACAGAACTACACGCCTGCAGAACTACACGCCTGCAACACATAGAAAACCCGCCTACAACACATAGAAAACACGCCTACAGAACTACACGCCTACAGAACTACACGCCTGCAGAACTACACGCCTGCAACACATAGAAAACCCGCCTACAACACATAGAAAACCCGCCTACAACACATAGAAAACACGCCTACAGAACTACACGCCTGCAGAACTACACGCCTGCAACACATAGAAAACCCGCCTACAACACATAGAAAACACGCCTACAGAACTACACGCCTGCAGAACTACACGCCTACAGAACTACACGCCTGCAGAACTACACGCCTACAGAACTACACGCCTACAGAACTACACGCCTACAGAACTACACGCCTGCAGAACTACACGCCTGCAGAACTACACGCCTGCAGAACTACACGCCTGCAGAACTACACGCCTGCAGAACTACACGCCTGCAGAACTACACGCCTACAACACATACAAAACACACATACAAAACATGCCTACAGAACAACACCCCTACAACACATAGTACACACGTACAACACAAAAGGTTTCCGTTTTTTGGATAGAATAAATAGCGCAGTCGACTGCGCTATTGTTTCTGCCAAAGAAAACGGAAACCTTACGAAACGGAGACAAACGGAAACTAAGACAGGGGGTGAAAAATGAAAAACGAAAAATGGCTTGGACTTTAAGGCTGCGTTCCCACAGCGCAGATTCCATGCAGATTTTGCATGTAGATTTTAAGTCAAGACCAGGAACGGAAGCTAAAGACGAGAAATATAGAAAGGAAAAGGCCTCATAGGCCGGCTCTTCTGGATCCGATTCTGGTTTTGGCTTCCAAAATGCAGGCAAAATCTGCAGCAAATCTGCACCGTGTGAACCCAGCCTAAGGGGTTAAAGGGCCGGTAACATTCAGGCCTCAGCCCACAGTGAACTTCTCCAGGGACGTGTGCAGAGGTTTCGTGACTGTAGCGTCTGGGGCGCGGCCGACCTGCCTTTCCTGTTTGAGAAGGCTGTGCCGTCTGATTAACCCCTTAATAACCAGGCCCATTTTCATTTTTTTTTCCCGTTTCCGCCCCCCCCCCGCCTTCGGAGTCATTTTTTTTCCCGTTTTTCCCCCCCGCCTTCGGAGTCGTGATTTTTTTATTTGTCCATCAACGTAATTGCTGTTTTTTGCAGGATCAGTTGTAGTTTCTACATTTAATGAACCAGATCATTTACTGGGAAACAAAAATCATTCTTTGTGGTGAAATAACCGCACCGCCGCCATTGTTTCTGAGGTTTCGTTTTTACGGCGTTCATTGTGCGGTAACAGCGACACGTTGACTTTACATCTCGGTACGATTACGGTGACACCAAATTTATGTGTTTTTTATATTTTACAAAGAAATAAATATTTGTTAGAAGAACGTTCGTTTTGTGTCGTCACTTCTGAGCGGCAGAAGATTTTTTTTTCCGTGGATGGAGCGAGGGCGGTTTTCCGTGGATGGAGCGAGGGCGGTTTTCCGTGGATGGAGCGAGGGCGGTTTTCCGTGGATGGAGCGAGGGCGGTTTTCCGTGGATGGAGCGAGGGCGGTTTTCCGTGGATGGAGCGAGCGCGGTTTTCCGTGGATGGAGCGAGCGCGGTTTTCCGTGGATGGAGCGAGCGCGGTTTTCCGTGGATGGAGCGAGCGCGGTTTTCCGTGGATGGAGCGAGGGCGGTTTTCCTGAGGGGCGCGCTGTCGTTTTTATTGGTACCATTTTTAGGTACCTGCGACTTTTTGATCACTTTTTATTCCATGTTTTGGGGAAGCGACGGCGACCAACGACAATACGGGCGTTTTTATTTTAAAAATTTTAACCCGAGCGGCTTAAATAGCGTTACATTGTAATTGCTCGGATTTTCACGGATGCGGCGATACCAATTATGTTAATTTTGAAAAAAAATTGTAAACATTACTTTAGGGAAAGAAGGGGAGACGTGTTTTTTTTAAACTTTTAATATTTTTTTTTGTACATGAAAAAAAAACAGCTTAAACTGGGGCTTGACCAGCGATGCTTGCTTGTTTACTGACATCACTTGTTTACATCGCTTGTTTACTGACATCGCTTGTTTACTGACATCACTTGTTTACATCGCTTGTTTACTGACATCGCTTGTTTACATCGCTTGTTTACTGACATCACTTGTATACACCGCTTGTTTACATCGCTTGTTTACTGACATCACTTGTTTACATCGCTTGTTTACTGACATCACTTGTATACACCGCTTGTTTACATCGCTTGTTTACTGACATCGCTTGTTTACATCGCTTGTTTACATCGCTTGTTTACTGACATCGCTTGTTTACTGACATCGCTTGTTTACATCGCTTGTTTACATCGCTTGTTTACATCGCTTGTTTACTGACATCGCTTTTTTACATCGCTTGTTTACTGACATCGCTTGCACTATATACCACAGTATGATTGTATTGCAGTTTATCGCGGTTTTTACAAGTTCTGCCTCTGTCAGGGCTTAATAGGAGTACAAATATGGCACATGACCATGTAACGATCCCAGCAGCTGTGTGTCCATCACATGACCGTGTAACGATCCCAGCAGCTGTGTGTCCATCACATGACCGTGTAACGATCCCAGCAGCTGTGTGTCCATCACATGACCGTGTAACGATCCCAGCAGCTGTGTGTCCATCACATGACCGTGTAACGATTCCAGCAGCTGTGTCGCTCACATGACCGTGTAACGATCCCAGCAGCTGTGTGTCCATCACATGACCGTGTAACGATCCCAGCAGCTGTGTGTCCATCACATGACCGTGTAACGATCCCAGCAGCTGTGTGTCCATCACATGACCGTGTAACGATTCCAGCAGCTGTGTCGCTCACATGACCGTGTAACGATCCCAGCAGCTGTGTGTCCATCACATGACCGTGTAACGATCCCAGCAGCTGTGTGTCCATCACATGACCGTGTAACGATCCCAGCAGCTGTGTGTCCATCACATGACCGTGTAACGATTCCAGCAGCTGTGTCGCTCACATGACCGTGTAACGATCCCAGCAGCTGTGTGTCCATCACATGACCGTGTAACGATCCCAGCAGCTGTGTGTCCATCACATGACCGTGTAACGATTCCAGCAGCTGTGTCGCTCACATGACCGTGAACAGAATTGTATCCACAGGTAGTAAACAATGAAGGATCCTACTAAATAACAGCAAGCAGAGATCTTGAAAACCGTGAGGAATTACTACAGAAAGTAAATTGGAAAATTGTGTAACTTTTAATTATACAAAAATGATCAATAATTTGCTGAATCCGGACGAGCCCCCGTAATTATCACCAACTGTCAGTGAATTGATAGACGGTAATAACCCCCCCTGACCCTGAGGAGATAACACAGCAGTGAGGGGGGGTCCCGGGGGGTCCCAGCTCAGACGTCCCCATGATTCATCACCGGACATGTAAATATGACACAACGTACCCCGTACCCCACACCCCGCACCTCGTACCCCGCACCTCGTACCCCGCACCCCGAACCCCGCACCTCGTACCCCGCACCCCGAACCTCGCACCCCGCACCCCGTACCCCGCACCCCATACCCCGCACCTCGTACCCCGCACTTCGTACCCCGCAACCCAAACCTCGTACCCCGCACCTCATACCCCGCACCCCGCATCCCGCACATCGAACCCCGCACCTCGTACCCCGCACCCCGAACCTCGCACCCCGCACCCCGTACCCCGCACCTCGTACCCCGCACCCCATACCCCGCACCTCGTACCCCGCACTTCGTACCCCGCAACCCAAACCTCGTACCCCGCACCTCATACCCCGCACCCCGCATCCCGCACATCGAACCCCGCACCTCGTACCCCGCAACCCAAACCTCGTACCCCGCGCCTCGTACCCCAGACTCCGCACCTCGTACCCCGCACTCCGTACCCCGCACCTCGTACCCCGCACACCGCACCTCGTATCCCGAACCTCATACCCCGCACTCCACACCTCGTACCCCACACCACGTACCCCGCACTCCGCACCTCGTACCCCGCACCTCGTACCCCGCACTCCGCACCTCGTACCCTGCGCCTCGTACCCCGCACTCCGCACCTCGTACCCCGCACCTCGCACTCCGAACCTCGCACCTCGTACCCCGCACTCCGCACCTCGTACCCCGCACCTCGTACCCCGCACTCCGCACCTCATACCCCGCACCTCGTACACCGCACTCCGCACCTCGTACCCCGCACCTTGTACTCTGCACGCCGCACCTCGTACCCCACACTCCGCACCTCGTACCCCGCACCTCGTACCCCGCACTCCGCATCTCGTACCCCGCACCTCGTACCCCGCACTCCGCACCTCGTACCCCGCACCTCGTACCCCGCACTCCGCACCTCATACCCCGCACCTCGTACACCGCACTCCGCACCTCGTACCCCGCACCTTGTACTCTGCACGCCGCACCTCGTACCCCACACTCCGCACCTCGTACCCCGCACCTCGTACACCGCACTCCGCACCTCGTACCCCGCACCTTGTACTCTGCACGTCGCACCTCGTACCTTACACCTTTTACCTTATACCCCGCACCTCGTACTCCGCCTGCAAGTTGTGTGTCCGCACTTCACAACAGCCACACAGCTCCCCCTTGTGGATAGTGCCACACAGCTCCCCCTTGTGGATAGTGCCACACAGCTCCCCCTTGTGGATAGTGCCACACAGCTCCCCCATGTGTATAATGCCACACAGCTCCCCTCTTGTGGATAGTGCCACACAGCTCCCCCATGTGTATAATGCCACACAGCTCCCCCCTTGTGGATAGTGCCACACAGCTCCCCCTTGTGGATAGTGCCACACAGCTCCCCCTTGTGGATAGTGCCACACAGCTCCCCTTGTGTATAGTGCCACACAGCTCCCCCTTGTGGATAGTGCCACACAGCTCCCCCTTGTGTATAGTGCCACACAGCTCCCCCTTGTGGATAGTGCCACACAGCTCCCCCTTGTGTATAGTGCCACACAGCTTCCCCATGTGTATAGTGCCACACAGCTCCCCATGTGTATAGTGTCACACAGATCCCCCATGTGTATAGTGCCACACAGCTCCCCCTTGTGTATAGTGCCACACAGCCCCCCTTGTGTATAGTGTCACACAGCTCCCCCTTGTGTATAGTGCCACACAGCTCCCCCTTGTGTATAGTGTCACACAGCTCCCCCTTGTGTATAGTGCCAAACAGCCCCCCTGTGTATAGTGCCACACAGCCCCCCCCCTTGTTTATAGTGCCACACAGCCCCCCCTTGTGTAAAGTGCCACACAGCCCCCTTGTGTATAGTGCCACACAGCCCCCCCTAGTTTATAGTGCCACACAGCTCCCCCTTGTGTATAGTGCCACACAGCTCCCCCCTTGTGTATACTGCCACACAGCTCCCCCTTGTGTATAGTGCCACACAGCCCCCTTGTATATAGTGCCACACAGCTCCCCCATGTATGTAGTGCCACACAGCTCCCCCTTGTATATAGTGGCACACAGCCCCCCTTGTATATAGTGCCACACAGCTCCCCCATGTGTATAGTGCCACACAGCTCCCCCTTGTGTATAGTGTCACACAGCCCCCCTTGTGTATAGTGTCACACAGCTCCCTTGTATGTAGTGCCACACAGCTCCCCCTTGTGTGTAGTGCCACACAGCTCCCCCTTGTGTGTAGTGCCACACAGCTCCCCTTGTGTGTAGTGCCACACAGACCCCCTTTTATGTAGTGCCACACAGCTCCCCCTTGTGTGTAGTGCCACACAGACCCCCCTGTATGTAGTGCCACACAGCTCCCCCTTGTGTATAGTGCCACACAGCCCCCCTTGTATGTAGTGCCACACAGCTCCCCCTTGTGTGTAGTGCCACACAGACCCCTCTTGTATGTAGTGCCACACAGCTCCCCCTTGTGTATAGTGCCACACAGACCCCCCTTGTATGTAGTGCCACACAGACCCCCCTTGTGTATAGTGCAATGGCGCATCCGAGAAAGTTGTATCAGCCAGGGGGATACCAACCAAACATGGCAAGTTGGGTTTGGAGGCCGGAGCAGAGAGATAGTGGAACGTATTGCCTTCATGACTTAAGGTATGTTTGATGACTTTCGCTATCTATGACCTTCCACCCCAAATCCCAATAAGAGACCACACATGAATTTTGGTGTAAAGGCCACAGCAGCCATTTATTAAACACACACCTTTTTATGCAATAAAAAGCATAACAAAAACATCATAACACTCATAATAACATCATAAACACTCCATAATAACATCATAACACTCCATAATAACATCATAACACTCCATAATAACATCATAAACACTCCATAATAACATCATAAACACTCCATAATAACATCATAACACTCCATAATAACATCATAAACACTCCATAATAACATCATAAACACTCCATAATAACATCATAAACACTCCATAATAACATCATAAACACTCCATAATAACATCATAAACACTCCATAATAACATCATAACACTCCATAACATCATAACACTCCATAATAACATCATAACACTCCATAATAACATCATAACACTCCATAATAACATCATAAACACTCCATAATAACATCATAACACTCCATAATAACATCATAACACTCCATAATAACATCATAAACACTCCATAATAACATCATAACACTCCATAATAACCATCATAACACTCCATAATAACATCATAAACACTCCATAATAACATCATAACACTCCATAATAACATCATAACACTCCATAATAACATCATAAACACTCCATAATAAACATCATAAACACTCCATAATAACATCATAACACTCCATAATAACATCATAACACTCCATAATAACATCATAAACACTCCATAATAACATCATAAACACTCCATAATAACATCATAAACACTCCATAATAACATCATAACACTCCATGATAACATCATAACACTCCATAATAACATCATAAACACTCCATAATAACATCATAACACTCCATAATAACATCATAACACTCCATAATAACATCATAAACACTCCATAATAACATCATAACACTCCATAATAACATCATAACACTCCATAATAACATCATAACACTCCATAATAACATCATAAACACTCCATAATAACATCATAACACTCCATAATAACATCATAAACACTCCATAATAACATCATAACACTCCATAATAACATCATAAACACTCCATAATAACATCATAACACTCCATAATAACATCATAACACTCCATAATAACATCATAAACACTCCATAATAACATCATAACACTCCATAATAACATCATAACACTCCATAATAACATCATAACACTCCATAATAACATCATAAACACTCCATAATAACATCATAACACTCCATAATAACATCATAACACTCCATAATAACATCATAAAC
>NC_134688.1:481109608-481329378 GCF_050947455.1 Rhinoderma darwinii
TATACTTCCCCCTTTGCAGCGTCAGCCAAACGCACGTCCTCCACCACTTTCTTAGACGTACTAGCCGCCGAATCAACCGCTTTCTCCACTTCCACTACAACACCCGCAACCGGCGCGACTTCACTAGCAACCGCAATCCCTGCCGCAGCCGCACTAGCACTCGCCTCGCTAGCAACCGCAATCACTGCCGCAGCCGCACTAACACTCGCCTCACTGGCGACTGCTCTACACCTGGTAAACCTCTAGCAAAATATTCCTGCATCCCTCTAAATAACAAATGCATTTGCGACACAGACAACATCCCCGGCACCACACCAGTGGTAGACTCACCCGGCCGTCCCTGAGGTGACCTCCCAGCTGCCGTATCCACCGATCCAGATGAGCGCGGCATCGATCCGGACGTTCCTGGGGATCGGTGCTCTTGCACCCCACGCTCCCCGTAGATCCCCGACCTTCCGGCAGATGAAGCCCTAGGCCCAGCAGAACGCGGCCCGTCCATGGTCCTGCCACCCGCTGCTGGCGTGGCATAATTAGAATGACAGCCCTGCCTTCCCAGTCCGTCTGCAGGGCTGTCATAATCGTCCATCTCACCCCTCACAGAGGAAACAGCTGACCGCTGCCCCCCCCCGTCCGGAAGGGGCCCGGCGTCACTGACATATCTGGCCCGGGTACTTTCGGTCACTGCCGCCGCACGCCTACCTGCTCCAGCAGGAGGCGATCTCAATCCCCAGTTGGAGCCCGCCCGCCACTTCCTGCAGGTCGGGCCTGGCGTCCATGCATCCTTTCGATGAGCTCCTCCGGCACCCGGAACCTCGGCGCTGGAGAGAGCCGTTACTTCCGGTCCCGCCTCCACATCCGGTCCTGCCTCTGCATCCGGTCTCGTTGTTGAAGACAGGAGGCGGGAAGATGGCCGCGGCCCCCCCCTCCTGTCACCTCCAGTCTCGCCCGCCTAATGGGATTCCTCCCGGACCTCCGCGGCCCAGCGCCTGGCGATAGCTCAGGACCTGGAGGAGGAGGAGGGTCCCTGGAGGGGCTCCCTCGGCGCCGACGAGACCGAGGTGTTACCTCTGGGGAAGGCCTCTCCGGAGGCCTGGAACGCCCGCTGCTGCGTCCCTCGCTCTCCACTCCAGCCGTTGAAACGGAGGAAGAGCCCCGGCAAACGGCTGATCCAGCCAGCCCGCACCGTGCAGCATCGCTGCATCCCGGATCCTGGCCATCGTAAGCTCCATCGCCGCATCCATTACAGGTCAGTGTAGAACCGTTTTTTTTTTAAAACAGTTACACTGACAGGACAAATCTTTTCTCCTGTTGTCCAGCGGGAAAGAGAGCTGCCTCTTCCCCGCATGGACTTATATACATTACACTCCACCCACCACATATAGATACATTTGCCCAACAGCCCCTTTACTTAACCCTCTAAATCCCTATACAAATAGCCTCAAACGTGGTAGCCTAAAACCCCAAACACCTTGTCATGCGCTCCCTTCATTACGGCTGCGCCTACATTACGTTGGGCTTACTCATTCAGTATTTGTTCCGACCAACGTATGTTTCATGTTTTTAGTCTTGATGTCATAGCTCATATTGTTTCCTTCCCTGACACTTCACTACAGTCACCGCTACGTTTATATCCGGTCGTGATGATCAATTACAAATATAGTCAGATCGACACAATGTCCTTAACACGAGTTATAATATAGAACTTGGCAATGTAACTTTTTCTAAGTTACAGTATTATAAAGAAAATGTTATAACTTACCTGATACTGTGACACGTCCTGCGGAACTCCCGGAATGATAGGAGTATCCCATAATTAAGGTGCGCTCCATTACATCATTATTATACCGCACTGCGCTCCATCGCATCATTATTATACCGCACTGCGCGCCATCGCATCATTATTATACCGCACTGCGCTCCATTACATCATTATTATACCGCACTGCGCTCCATCACATCATTATTATACCGCACTGCGCGCCATCGCATCATTATTATACCGCACTGCGCTCCATTACATCATTATTATACCGCACTGCGCTCCATCACATCATTATTATACCGCACTGCGCGCCATCGCATCATTATTATACCGCACTGCGCTCCATTACATCATTATTATACCGCACTGCGCTCCATCGCATCGTTATTATACCGCACTGCGCTCCATCGCATCATTACTATACCGCACTGCGCTCCATTACATCATTATTATACCGCACTGCGCGCCATCGCATCATTATTATACCGCACTGCGCTCCATCACATCATTATTATACCGCACTGCGCTCCATCACATCATTATTATACCGCACTGCGCTCCATCACATCATTATTATACCGCACTGCGCTCCATCACATCATTATTATACCGCACTGCGCTCCATCACATCATTATTATACCGCACTGCGCTCCATCGCATCATTATTATACCTCACTGCGCTCCATTGCATCATTATTATACCGCACTGCGCGCCATCGCATCATTATTATACCGCACTGCGCTCCATTGCATCATTATTATACTGCACTGCGCGCCATCACACCATTATTATACCGCACTGCGCTCCATTGCATCATTATTATACCGCACTGCGCTCCATTACATCATTATTATACCGCACTGCGCTCCATTACACCATTATTATACCGCACTGCGCTCCATCACATCATTATTATACCGCACTGCGCTCCATTGCATCATTATTATACCGCACTGCGCTCCATTACATCATTATTATACCGCACTGTGCTCCATTGCGTCATTATTCTACCGCACTGCGCTCCATTACTTCATTATTATACCGCACTGCGCTCCATTACATCATTATTATATCGTACTGCGCTACATTACATCATTATTCTAGCGCACTGCGCTCCATTACATCATTATTATACCGCACTGCGCTCCATTACATCATTATTCTACCACACTGCGCTCCATCACATCATTATTATACCGCACTGCGCTCCATTGCATCATTATTATACCGCACTGCGCTCCATTACATCATTATTATACCGCACTGCGCTCCATCACATCATTATTATACCGCACTGCGCTCCATTACATCATTATTCTACCGCACTGCGCTCCATTACATCATTATTACACGTCACTGCGCTCCATTGCATCATTATTACACCTCACTGCGCTCCATTGCATAATTATTATACCTCACTGCTCTCCATCACATCATTATTATACCTCACTGCGCTCCATTGCATCATTATTATACCTCACTGCGCTCCATTGCATCATTATTACACCTCACTGCGCTCCATTGCATCATTATTATACCGCACTGCGCTCCATTGCATCATTATTATACCGCACTGCGCTCCATTACATCATTATTATACCGCACTGCGCTCCATTACACCATTATTATACCGCACTGCGCTCCATCACATCATTATTATACCGCACTGCGCTCCATTGCATCATTATTATACCGCACTGCGCTCCATTACATCATTATTATACCGCACTGCGCTCCATTGCGTCATTATTCTACCGCACTGCGCTCCATTACTTCATTATTATACCGCACTGCGCTCCATTACATCATTATTATATCGTACTGCGCTACATTACATCATTATTCTAGCGCACTGCGCTCCATTACATCATTATTATACCGCACTGCGCTCCATTACATCATTATTCTACCGCACTGCGCTCCATCACATCATTATTATACCGCACTGCGCTCCATTGCATCATTATTATACCGCACTGCGCTCCATTACATCATTATTATCCCGCACTGCGCTCCATCACATCATTATTATACCGCACTGCGCTCCATTACATTATTATTCTACCGCACTGCGCTCCATTACATCATTATTACACCTCACTGCGCTCCATTGCATCATTATTACACCTCACTGCGCTCCATTGCATCATTATTATACCTCACTGCTCCCCATCACATCATTATTATACCTCACTGCGCTCCATTGCATCATTATTATACCGCATTGCGTTCCATTGCATCATTATTATACCTCACTGCGCTCCATTGCATCATTATTATACCTCACTGCGCTCCATTGCATCATTATTACACCTCACTGCGCTCCATTGCATCATTATTACACCTTACTGCGCTCCATTGCATCATTATTATACCTCACTGCGCTCCATTGCATCATTATTATACCTCACTGCGCTCCATTGCATCATTATTATACCTCACTGCGCTCCGTTGCTTCATTATTATACCTCACTGCGCTCCATTGCATCATTATTATACCGCATTGCGTTCCATTGCATCATTATTATACCGCATTGCGTTCCATTGCATCATTATTATAACGCACTGCGTTCCATTGCATCATTATTATACCGCACTGCGCTCCATCGCATCATTATTATACTGCACTGAGCTCCATTGCATCATTATTATACCGCACTGCGCTCCATTACATCATTATTATACCGAACTGCGCTCCATTGCATCATTATTATACTGCACTGCGCTCCAACACAACATTATTATACTGCACTGCGCTCCATTGCTTCATTATTATACCGCACTGCGCTCCATTACATCATTATTATACCGCACTGCGCTCCATTGCATCATTATTATACCGCACTGTGCTCCATTGCATCATTGTTATACCGCTCTGCGCTCCATTACATCATTATTATACTGCACTGCACGCCATTGCATCATTATTATACCTCACTGTGTTCCATTCCATCATTATTGCACATCACTGCGCTCCATTGCATCATTATTATACCTCACTGCGCTCCATTGCATCATTATTATACCATACTGTGTTCCATTGCATCATTATTATACCGCACTGTGCTCCATCGCATCATTATTATACCGCACTGCACTCGATTGCATCATTATTAAACCGCACTGCATTACATTGCATCATTATTACACCTCACTGCGCTCCATTGCATCATTATTACACCTCACTGCGCTCCATTGCATCATTATTATACCGCACTGCGCTCCATTGCATCATTATTATACCGCACTGCACTCGATTGCATCATTATTAAACCGCACTGCATTCCATTGCATCATTATTACACCTCACTGCGCTCCATTGCATCATTATTATACCTCACTGCGCTCCATCACATAATTATTATACCTCACTGCGCTCCATTGCATCATTATTATACCGCACTGCGTTCCATTGCATCATTATTATACCGCACTGCGCTCCATTGCATCCTTATTATACCTCACTGCGCTCCATTGCATCATTATTACACCTCACTGCGCTCCATTGCATCATTATTATACCTCACTGCGCTCCATTGCATCATTATTATACCTCACTGCGCTCCATTGCTTCATTATTATACCTCACTGCGCTCCATTGCATCATTATTATACCTCACTGCGCTCCATTGCATCATTATTATACCGCATTGCGTTCCATTGCATCATTATTATACCGCACTGCATTCCATTGCATCATTATTATACTGCACTGCGCTCCATCGCATCATTATTATACTGCACTGAGCTCCATTGCATCATTATTATACCACACTGCGCTCCATTACATCATTATTATACCGCACTGCGCTCCATTGCATCATTATTATACTGCACTGCGCTCCATTGCATCATTATTATACTGCACTGCGCTCCAACACATCATTATTATACTGCACTGCGCTCCACTGCTTCATTATTATACTGCACTGCGCTCCATTACATCATTATTATACCTCACTGCGCTCCAACACATCATTATTATACCGCATTGCGTTCCATTGCATCATTATTATACCGCATTGCGTTCCATTGCATCATTATTATACCGCACTGCGTTCCATTGCATCATTATTATACCTCACTGCGTTCCATTGCATCATTATTATACCTCACTGCGCTCCATCGCATCATTATTATACTGCACTGCGCTCCATCACATCATTATTATACCGCACTGCGCTCCATCACATCATTATTATACCGCACTGTGCTCCATCACATCATTATTATACCGCATTGCGTTCCATTGCATCATTATTATACCGCACTGCGTTCCATTGCATCATTATTATACCTCACTGCGTTCCATTGCATCATTATTATACCTCACTGCGCTCCATCGCTTCATTATTATACCGCACTGCGCTCCATTACATCATTATTATACCGCACAGGCGCTCCATTGCATCATTATTATACCTCACTGCGCTCCATCGCATCATTATTATACCGCACTGCGCTCCATTGCATCATTATTATACCTCACTGCTCCCCATCACATCATTATTATACCTCACTGCGCTCCATTGCATCATTATTATACCGCATTGCGTTCCATTGCATCATTATTATACCTCACTGCGCTCCATTGCATCATTATTATACCTCACTGCGCTCCATTGCATCATTATTACACCTCACTGCGCTCCATTGCATCATTATTACACCTTACTGCGCTCCATTGCATCATTATTATACCTCACTGCGCTCCATTGCATCATTATTATACCTCACTGCGCTCCATTGCATCATTATTATACCTCACTGCGCTCCGTTGCTTCATTATTATACCTCACTGCGCTCCATTGCATCATTATTATACCGCATTGCGTTCCATTGCATCATTATTATACCGCATTGCGTTCCATTGCATCATTATTATAACGCACTGCGTTCCATTGCATCATTATTATACCGCACTGCGCTCCATCGCATCATTATTATACTGCACTGAGCTCCATTGCATCATTATTATACCGCACTGCGCTCCATTACATCATTATTATACCGAACTGCGCTCCATTGCATCATTATTATACTGCACTGCGCTCCAACACAACATTATTATACTGCACTGCGCTCCATTGCTTCATTATTATACCGCACTGCGCTCCATTACATCATTATTATACCGCACTGCGCTCCATTGCATCATTATTATACCGCACTGTGCTCCATTGCATCATTGTTATACCGCTCTGCGCTCCATTACATCATTATTATACTGCACTGCACGCCATTGCATCATTATTATACCTCACTGTGTTCCATTCCATCATTATTGCACATCACTGCGCTCCATTGCATCATTATTATACCTCACTGCGCTCCATTGCATCATTATTATACCATACTGTGTTCCATTGCATCATTATTATACCGCACTGTGCTCCATCGCATCATTATTATACCGCACTGCACTCGATTGCATCATTATTAAACCGCACTGCATTACATTGCATCATTATTACACCTCACTGCGCTCCATTGCATCATTATTACACCTCACTGCGCTCCATTGCATCATTATTATACCGCACTGCGCTCCATTGCATCATTATTATACCGCACTGCACTCGATTGCATCATTATTAAACCGCACTGCATTCCATTGCATCATTATTACACCTCACTGCGCTCCATTGCATCATTATTATACCTCACTGCGCTCCATCACATAATTATTATACCTCACTGCGCTCCATTGCATCATTATTATACCGCACTGCGTTCCATTGCATCATTATTATACCGCACTGCGCTCCATTGCATCCTTATTATACCTCACTGCGCTCCATTGCATCATTATTACACCTCACTGCGCTCCATTGCATCATTATTATACCTCACTGCGCTCCATTGCATCATTATTATACCTCACTGCGCTCCATTGCTTCATTATTATACCTCACTGCGCTCCATTGCATCATTATTATACCTCACTGCGCTCCATTGCATCATTATTATACCGCATTGCGTTCCATTGCATCATTATTATACCGCACTGCATTCCATTGCATCATTATTATACCGCACTGCGCTCCATCGCATCATTATTATACTGCACTGAGCTCCATTGCATCATTATTATACCACACTGCGCTCCATTACATCATTATTATACCGCACTGCGCTCCATTGCATCATTATTATACTGCACTGCGCTCCATTGCATCATTATTATACTGCACTGCGCTCCAACACATCATTATTATACTGCACTGCGCTCCACTGCTTCATTATTATACTGCACTGCGCTCCATTACATCATTATTATACCTCACTGCGCTCCAACACATCATTATTATACCGCATTGCGTTCCATTGCATCATTATTATACCGCATTGCGTTCCATTGCATCATTATTATACCGCACTGCGTTCCATTGCATCATTATTATACCTCACTGCGTTCCATTGCATCATTATTATACCTCACTGCGCTCCATCGCATCATTATTATACTGCACTGCGCTCCATCACATCATTATTATACCGCACTGCGCTCCATCACATCATTATTATACCGCACTGTGCTCCATCACATCATTATTATACCGCATTGCGTTCCATTGCATCATTATTATACCGCACTGCGTTCCATTGCATCATTATTATACCTCACTGCGTTCCATTGCATCATTATTATACCTCACTGCGCTCCATCGCTTCATTATTATACCGCACTGCGCTCCATTACATCATTATTATACCGCACAGGCGCTCCATTGCATCATTATTATACCTCACTGCGCTCCATCGCATCATTATTATACCGCACTGCGCTCCATTGCATCATTATTATACCTCACTGCTCCCCATCACATCATTATTATACCTCACTGCGCTCCATTGCATCATTATTATACCGCATTGCGTTCCATTGCATCATTATTATACCTCACTGCGCTCCATTGCATCATTATTATACCTCACTGCGCTCCATTGCATCATTATTACACCTCACTGCGCTCCATTGCATCATTATTACACCTTACTGCGCTCCATTGCATCATTATTATACCTCACTGCGCTCCATTGCATCATTATTATACCTCACTGCGCTCCATTGCATCATTATTATACCTCACTGCGCTCCGTTGCTTCATTATTATACCTCACTGCGCTCCATTGCATCATTATTATACCGCATTGCGTTCCATTGCATCATTATTATACCGCATTGCGTTCCATTGCATCATTATTATAACGCACTGCGTTCCATTGCATCATTATTATACCGCACTGCGCTCCATCGCATCATTATTATACTGCACTGAGCTCCATTGCATCATTATTATACCGCACTGCGCTCCATTACATCATTATTATACCGAACTGCGCTCCATTGCATCATTATTATACTGCACTGCGCTCCAACACAACATTATTATACTGCACTGCGCTCCATTGCTTCATTATTATACCGCACTGCGCTCCATTACATCATTATTATACCGCACTGCGCTCCATTGCATCATTATTATACCGCACTGTGCTCCATTGCATCATTGTTATACCGCTCTGCGCTCCATTACATCATTATTATACTGCACTGCACGCCATTGCATCATTATTATACCTCACTGTGTTCCATTCCATCATTATTGCACATCACTGCGCTCCATTGCATCATTATTATACCTCACTGCGCTCCATTGCATCATTATTATACCATACTGTGTTCCATTGCATCATTATTATACCGCACTGTGCTCCATCGCATCATTATTATACCGCACTGCACTCGATTGCATCATTATTAAACCGCACTGCATTACATTGCATCATTATTACACCTCACTGCGCTCCATTGCATCATTATTACACCTCACTGCGCTCCATTGCATCATTATTATACCGCACTGCGCTCCATTGCATCATTATTATACCGCACTGCACTCGATTGCATCATTATTAAACCGCACTGCATTCCATTGCATCATTATTACACCTCACTGCGCTCCATTGCATCATTATTATACCTCACTGCGCTCCATCACATAATTATTATACCTCACTGCGCTCCATTGCATCATTATTATACCGCACTGCGTTCCATTGCATCATTATTATACCGCACTGCGCTCCATTGCATCCTTATTATACCTCACTGCGCTCCATTGCATCATTATTACACCTCACTGCGCTCCATTGCATCATTATTATACCTCACTGCGCTCCATTGCATCATTATTATACCTCACTGCGCTCCATTGCTTCATTATTATACCTCACTGCGCTCCATTGCATCATTATTATACCTCACTGCGCTCCATTGCATCATTATTATACCGCATTGCGTTCCATTGCATCATTATTATACCGCACTGCATTCCATTGCATCATTATTATACCGCACTGCGCTCCATCGCATCATTATTATACTGCACTGAGCTCCATTGCATCATTATTATACCACACTGCGCTCCATTACATCATTATTATACCGCACTGCGCTCCATTGCATCATTATTATACTGCACTGCGCTCCATTGCATCATTATTATACTGCACTGCGCTCCAACACATCATTATTATACTGCACTGCGCTCCACTGCTTCATTATTATACTGCACTGCGCTCCATTACATCATTATTATACCTCACTGCGCTCCAACACATCATTATTATACCGCATTGCGTTCCATTGCATCATTATTATACCGCATTGCGTTCCATTGCATCATTATTATACCGCACTGCGTTCCATTGCATCATTATTATACCTCACTGCGTTCCATTGCATCATTATTATACCTCACTGCGCTCCATCGCATCATTATTATACTGCACTGCGCTCCATCACATCATTATTATACCGCACTGCGCTCCATCACATCATTATTATACCGCACTGTGCTCCATCACATCATTATTATACCGCATTGCGTTCCATTGCATCATTATTATACCGCACTGCGTTCCATTGCATCATTATTATACCTCACTGCGTTCCATTGCATCATTATTATACCTCACTGCGCTCCATCGCTTCATTATTATACCGCACTGCGCTCCATTACATCATTATTATACCGCACAGGCGCTCCATTGCATCATTATTATACCTCACTGCGCTCCATCGCATCATTATTATACCGCACTGCGCTCCATTGCATCATTATTATACCTCACTGGGCTCCATTGCTTCATTATTATACCGCACTGTGCTCCATTGCATCATTATTATACCTCACTGCGCTCAATTGCATCATTATTATACCTCACTGCGCTCCATTGCTTCATTATTATACCTCACTGCGCTCCATTGCATCATTATTATACCTCACTGCGCTCCATTGCATCATTATTATACCTCATTGCGTTCCATTGCATCATTATTATACCGCACTGCGTTCCATTGCATCATTATTATACCGCACTGCGCTGCATCGCATCATTATTATACCGCACTGAGCTCCATTGCATCATTATTATACCGCACTGCGCTCCATTACATCATTATTATACCGCACTGCGCTCCATTGCATCATTATTATACTGCACTGCGCTCCATTGCATCATTATTATACCGCACTGCGCTCTATTACATCATTATTATACCGCACTGCGCTCCATTGCATCATTATTATACTGCACTGCGCTCCATTGCATCATTATTATACCGCACTGCGCTCTATTACATCATTATTATACCGCACTGCGCTCCAACACATCATTATTATACTGCACTGCGCTCCATTGCATCATTATTATACCGCACTGCGCTCTATTACATCATTATTATACCGCACTGCGCTCCATCACATCATTATTATACCTCACTGCGCTCCAACACATCATTATTATACCGCACTGCGCTCCATTACATCATTATTATACTTCACTGCGCTCCAACACATCATTATTATACCGCATTGCGTTCCATTGCATCATTATTATACCGCACTGCGCTCCATTGCATCATTATTATACCGCATTGCGTTCCATTGCATCATTATTATACCGCACTGCGCTCCATTGCATCATTATTATACCGCACTGCGTTCCATTGCATCATTATTATACCGCACTGCGCTCCATTGCATCATTATTATACTGCACTGAGCTCCATTGCATCATTATTATACCGCACTGCGCTCCATCACATCATTATTATACCGCACTGCGCTCCATTACATCATTATTATACCGCACTGCACTCCATTGCATCATTATACTGCACTGCGCTCCATTGCATCATTATTATACCGCACTGCGCTCTATTACATCATTATTATACCGCACTGCGCTCCATTGCATCATTATTATACTGCACTGCGCTCCATTGCATCATTATTATACCGCACTGCGCTCTATTACATCATTATTATACCGCACTGCGCTCTATTACATCATTATTATACCGCACTGTGCTCCAACACATCATTATTATACTGCACTGCGCTCCATTGCATCATTATTATACCGCACTGCGCTCTATTACATCATGATTATACCGCACTGCGCTCCATTACATCATTATTATACCTCACTGCGCTCCAACACATCATTATTATACCGCACTGCGCTCCATTACATCATTATTATACTTCACTGCGCTCCAACACATCATTATTATACCGCATTGCGTTCCATTGCATCATTATTATACCGCATTGCGTTCCATTGCATCATTATTATACCGCATTGCGTTCCATTGCATCATTATTATGCCGCACTGCGTTCCATTGCATCATTATTATACCTCACTGCGTTCCATTGCATCATTATTATACCGCACTGCGCTCCATCACATCATTATTATACCGCACTGCGCTCCATTGCATCATTATTATACCTCACTGCGCTCCATCGCATCATTATTATACCGCACTGCGCTCCATCACATCATTATTATACCGCACTGCGCTCCATTGCATCATTATTATACCTCACTGCGTTCCATTGCATCATTATTATACCGCACTGCGCTCCATCGCATCATTATTATACCGCACTGCGTTCCATTGCATCATTATTATACCTCACTGCGCTCCATCGCTTCATTATTATACCGCACTGCATTCCATTACATCATTATTATACCGCACTGCGCTCTATTACATCATTATTATACTGCACTGCGCTCCATCACATCATTATTATACCGCACTGCGCTCCATCGCATCATTATTATACCGCACTGCGTTCCATTGCATCATTATTATACCTCACTGCGCTCCATCGCTTCATTATTATACCGCACTGCATTCCATTACATCATTATTATACCGCACTGCGCTCCATTACATCATTATTATACCGCACTGCACTCCATTGCATCATTATTATACCGCACTGCACTCTATTACATCATTATTATACCGCACTGCGTTCCATTGCATCATTATTATACCTCACTGCGCTCCATCGCTTCATTATTATACTGCACTGCGCTCCATTGCATCATTATTATACCTCACTGCGCTCCATCTTACCGACCGGATATAAACTTCGGAATGCCATTCTTTTGTTCATGACAAGCCATGAATAAGAAAAAGCATGGTGGACAGCAGCACATGTCGCCCACATTTCAATCAATATATTCTTTTATTGGTCAAACATCCAGTAAAAAATGGCACAGTTTCGCCCCGTGATAAGTGGAAGGTCTTTCTCAAGCCTGACAATGCGTCTAAGGCCTTATTCACACGGACGTGTCTGTTTTGCGCGCGCAAAAGGTCCATGTGACATGTGTATATGGTGCGCGGCTGCATGATTTTCGCACAGCCGGCATCATTATGACGCTCCCTTTTTATGTGACGGCACAGTAAAGGAGGGGATTTTATGTTTCCCGTCACTTCTTTACCAGCTGTAGCGCGAATTACGCGCGTCACCCAGAAGGGCTTCCGTGTGCGATTTGCACGCACCCAATGACTTCAATGGGTGCGTGCTGCGCGAAACACGGGCAAATATAGGATATGTCGTGAGTTTCATGCAGCGGACACACGCTGCGTGAAAGTCGCTGACAGTCTGAATGTCCCAATAGCCTAACATATGTCCGTGCGACGCGTTCGTGTGAATAAGGCCTAACAGTGTGACTTTAAATACGTAAGTATACAGCGTCACATGGTGCAGGTAATCCAATCAAGACCTCAGTACGTCATAGGGAAAGTCCCACAGGCAGGGGCGTAGCTAGGGGGGGCAGGCGGGGCATGTGCCCCGGGCGCAACCCGGTGGTAGGGAAGGGGGGGGCCGAAGAGCAGCTGATCGCTGCTGATAGGCTCCCTGTATGTGGGACACCTGCAGCAGCTTAGGAAGAGCCAGGACATTACGGCGTTCTGACTGGGGTCTGTGACGGCCAGGGAGTGGACCAGTCCAGTCACCTGACCTCACGTCAGTGACATGAGGTCAGATGACTCAGGTCAGGGGACAGGTCCACTCCCGTGCTGCAGCCTCCCAGCTCTGCCTCTACTCTGTGCTCTGCCGAGAAGCAGAGGAGGAAGCTCCGCCCACACACAGCCCGTCCTGACCTGTGATGCTGTCAGCAAGGAGACATGGTGAGTGTCTGTGTGTGTAATGTGTGTCTCTGTGTTTGTATGTGTATATGTTACAGTGTGTGTGTGTGTGTGTGTGTGTGTGTGTGTGTGTGTGTGTGTCTCTGTCTGTCTGTGTCTCTGCATGTGTTTGTCTCTTACATCTACTACATTATCTGTACTCAGAGAGTTATCACTGTGTTATCTGTGGTGTTACATAGGACTGCAGGTAACATCTACTACATTATCTGTACTCAGAGAGTTATCACTGTGTTATCTGTGGTGTTACATAGGACTGCAGGTAACATCTACTACATTATCTGTACTCAGAGAGTTATCACTGTGTTATCTGTGGTGTTACATAGGACTGCAGGTAACATCTACTACATTATCTGTACTCCGCGTTATCACTGTGTTATCTGCAGTGTTACATAGGACTGCAGGTAGCATTACTACATTATCTGTGCTCAGAGAGTTATCACTGTGTTATCTGTGGTGTTACATAGGACTGCAGGTAACGTCTGTCACATTATCTGTACTGTGTAGCAGAGCTGAGATTGTAATTTAGCACAATGTGTTATCTGTGGTGTTACATAGGACTGCAGGCAACAGCTACTACATTATCTGTACTGTGTAGCAGAGCGGAGATTGTAATTTAGCACAATGTGTTATCTGTGGTGTTACATAGGACTGCAGGCAACAGCTACTACATTATCTGTAATCAGAGTTATCACTGTTATCTGTGGTGTTACATAGGACTGCAGGTAACACTACTACATTATCTGTATATAGATAGTTATCTCTGTGTTATCTCTGGTGTTACATAGGACTGCAGGTAACATCTACTACATTATCTGTACTCAGAGAGTTATCACTGTGTTATCTGTGGTGTTACATAGGACTGCAGGTAACATCTACTACATTATCTGTAATCAGAGAGTTATCACTGTGCTATCTGTGGTGTTACATAGGCTGCAGGTAACACTACTCAATTATCTGTACTCAGAGAGTTATCACTGTGTTATCTGCAGTGTTACATAGGACTGCAGGTAGCATTACTACATTATCTGTGCTCAGAGAGTTATCACTGTGTTATCTGTGGTGTTACATAGGACTGCAGGTAACGTCTGTCACATTATCTGTACTGTGTAGCAGAGCTGAGATTGTAATTTAGCACAATGTGTTATCTGTGGTGTTACATAGGACTGCAGGCAACAGCTACTACATTATCTGTACTGTGTAGCAGAGCGGAGATTGTAATTTAGCACAATGTGTTATCTGTGGTGTTACATAGAACTGCAGGCAACAGCTACTACATTATCTGTAATCAGAGTTATCACTGTTATCTGTGGTGTTACATAGGACTGCAGGTAACACTACTACATTATCTGTATATAGATAGTTATCTCTGTGTTATCTCTGGTGTTACATAGGACTGCAGGTAACACTACTACATTATCTGTGTTGTGTACATATGTGCCTGTGTGCCTATATATGGGTCTGTTTGTGAATGTGTCTCTGTGCTTGTATATATGTACTTTTTATGTATTTGTATATGTTCCTGTCTGTGTATTTATTTGCCGGTGTGTGTGTGTGTGTGTGTGTGTGTGTATGTGTTTGTACGTCTATATATTTACCTGTATGTATGTATTCCAGAATGTGTGTATGTATATTTGCCTGTATGTCTTCATGTATGTACAGTATATATGTTCCAGCGTGTCTATATATGTGGTTAATTTTTGGTTTGTGTAGGGGGCGGCAATAGAGAGTCCCGCACAGGGCGCCATCCAAGCGAAGGCCGGCCCTGGCTGTCACCAACCCAAGTCAGAAGAAACTCCGCCGCTGCCTGCACCGCATGACCTCTTCGGCTCATCCGGTAAGTTACACCAGGCAGAGCGGAGAGTGGTAGAGGTAGGCTACCGCTCACCGGTCTGTTCACAGTGTGGCGCTAAGTACAATCGGGGAGGGAGTGTGGCGCTATTTAAAGGGGGGGGGAATGTGGCACTATTTACAAGGGGGGGGAGTGTGGCGCTATTTACAAAGGGGCAGCGGGCTGTGTGTGGCACTATCTACAAGGGGGGCTGTGTGGCACTATCTACAAGGGGGGCTGTGTGTGGCACTATCTACAAGGGGGGCTGTGTGTGGCACTATCTACAAGGGGGGCTGTGTGGCACTATCTACAAGGGGGGCTGTGTGTGGCACTATCTACAAGGGGGGCTGTGTGGCACTATCTACAAGGGGGGCTGTGTGTGGCACTATCTACAGGTGGCTGTGTGTGGCACTATCTACAAGGGGGGGAGTGTGCTGCTATCTAC
This sequence comes from Rhinoderma darwinii, assembly GCF_050947455.1. NCBI lineage: Eukaryota > Metazoa > Chordata > Amphibia > Anura > Rhinodermatidae > Rhinoderma > Rhinoderma darwinii. The sequence continues at coordinate 481,126,170 of NC_134688.1, forward strand.
AAGGGGGGAAGCGGGCTGTGTGTGGCACCATCTACAAGGGGGCTGTGTGTGCACTATCTACAAGGGGGGCTGTGTGTGGCACTATCTACAAGGGGGGCTGTGTGTGGCGCTATCTACAAGGGGGGCTGTGTGTGGCGTTATCTACAAGGGGGGCTGTGTGGCACTATCTACAAGGGGGGCTGTGTGGCACTATCTACAAGGGGGGCTGTGTGGCACTATCTACAAGGGGGGCTGTGTGTGGCACTATCTACAAGGGGGGCTGTGTGTGGCGCTATCTACAAGGGGGGCTGTGTGGCACTATCTACAAGGGGGGCTGTGTGTGGCACTATCTACAAGGGGGGCTGTGTGGCACTATCTACAAGGGGGGCTGTGTGTGGCACTATCTACAAGGGGGGGGCTGTGTGGCACTATCTACAAGGGGGGCTGTGTGTGGCACTATCTACAAGGGGCGAAGCGGGCTGTGTGTGGCACTATCTACAAGGGGGGCTGTGTGTGGCGCTATCTACAAGGGGGGCTGTGTGGCACTATCTACAAGGGGGGCTGTGTGTGGCACTATCTACAAGGGGGGCTGTGTGGCACTATCTACAAGGGGGGCTGTGTGTGGCACTATCTACAAGGGGGGGCTGTGTGGCACTATCTACAAGGGGGGCTGTGTGTGGCGCTATCTACAGGGGGCTGTGTGTGGCACTATCTACAAGGGGGGAGTGTGCTGCTATCTACAAGGGGAAAGCGGGCTGCGTGTGGCACTATCTACAAGGGGGCTGTGTGTGGCACTATCTACAAGGGGGGCTGTGTGTGGCGCTATCTACAAGGGGGCTGTGTGTGGCACTATCTACAGGGGGGGCTGTGTGTGGCGCTATCTACAAGGGGGGCTGTGTGTGGCGTTATCTACAAGGGGGGCTGTGTGGCACTATCTACAAGGGGGGCTGTGTGGCACTATCTACAAGGGGGGCTGTGTGGCACTATCTACAAGGGGGGCTGTGTGTGGCACTATCTACAAGGGGGGCTGTGTGTGGCGCTATCTACAAGGGGGGCTGTGTGGCACTATCTACAAGGGGGGCTGTGTGTGGCACTATCTACAAGGGGGGCTGTGTGGCACTATCTACAAGGGGGGCTGTGTGTGGCACTATCTACAAGGGGGGGCTGTGTGGCACTATCTACAAGGGGGGCTGTGTGTGGCACTATCTACAAGGGGCGAAGCGGGCTGTGTGTGGCACTATCTACAAGGGGGGCTGTGTGTGGCGCTATCTACAAGGGGGGCTGTGTGGCACTATCTACAAGGGGGGCTGTGTGTGGCACTATCTACAAGGGGGGCTGTGTGTGGCGCTATCTACAAGGGGGGCTGTGTGTGGCGTTATCTACAAGGGGGGCTGTGTGGCACTATCTACAAGGGGGGCTGTGTGGCACTATCTACAAGGGGGGCTGTGTGGCACTATCTACAAGGGGGGCTGTGTGTGGCACTATCTACAAGGGGGGCTGTGTGTGGCGCTATCTACAAGGGGGGCTGTGTGGCACTATCTACAAGGGGGGCTGTGTGTGGCACTATCTACAAGGGGGGCTGTGTGGCACTATCTACAAGGGGGGCTGTGTGTGGCACTATCTACAAGGGGGGGGCTGTGTGGCACTATCTACAAGGGGGGCTGTGTGTGGCACTATCTACAAGGGGCGAAGCGGGCTGTGTGTGGCACTATCTACAAGGGGGGCTGTGTGTGGCGCTATCTACAAGGGGGGCTGTGTGGCACTATCTACAAGGGGGGCTGTGTGTGGCACTATCTACAAGGGGGGCTGTGTGGCACTATCTACAAGGGGGGCTGTGTGTGGCACTATCTACAAGGGGGGGCTGTGTGGCACTATCTACAAGGGGGGCTGTGTGTGGCGCTATCTACAGGGGGCTGTGTGTGGCACTATCTACAAGGGGGGGAGTGTGCTGCTATCTACAAGGGGAAAGCGGGCTGCGTGTGGCACTATCTACAAGGGGGCTGTGTGTGGCACTATCTACAAGGGGGGCTGTGTGTGGCGCTATCTACAAGGGGGCTGTGTGTGGCACTATCTACAGGGGGCTGTGTGTGGCACTATCTACAAGGGGGGGTGTGCTTCTATCTACAAGGGGGGAAGCGGGCTGTGTGTGGCACTATCTACAAGGGGGCTGTGTGTGGCACTATCTACAAGGGGGGCTGTGTGTGGCGCTATCTACAAGGGGGGCTGTGTGTGGCACTATCTACAAGGGGGGCTGTGTGTGGCACTATCTACAAGGGGGCTGTGTGTGGCACTATCTACAAGGGGGCTGTGTGTGGCACTATCTACAAGGGGGGCTGTGTGTGGCACTATCTACAAGGGGGGCTGTGTGTGGCACTATCTACAAGGGGGGCTGTGTGTGGCGCTATCTACAAGGGGGGCTGTGTGTGGCGCTATCTACAAGGGGGGCTGTGTGTGGCGTTATCTACAAGGGGGGCTGTGTGGCACTATCTACAAGGGGGGCTGTGTGGCACTATCTACAAGGGGGGCTGTGTGGCACTATCTACAAGGGGGGCTGTGTGTGGCACTATCTACAAGGGGGGCTGTGTGTGGCGCTATCTACAAGGGGGGCTGTGTGGCACTATCTACAAGGGGGGCTGTGTGTGGCACTATCTACAAGGGGGGCTGTGTGGCACTATCTACAAGGGGGGCTGTGTGTGGCACTATCTACAAGGGGGGGCTGTGTGGCACTATCTACAAGGGGCGAAGCGGGCTGTGTGTGGCACTATCTACAAGGGGGGCTGTGTGTGGCGCTATCTACAAGGGGGGCTGTGTGGCACTATCTACAAGGGGGGCTGTGTGTGGCACTATCTACAAGGGGGGCTGTGTGGCACTATCTACAAGGGGGGCTGTGTGTGGCACTATCTACAAGGGGGGGCTGTGTGGCACTATCTACAAGGGGGCTGTGAGTGGCGCTATCTACAAGGGGGGCTGTGTGTGGCACTATCTACAAGGGGGGCTGTGTGTGGCACTATCTACAAGGGCTGTGTGTGGCACTATCTACAAGGGGGGCTGTGTGTGGCACTATCTACAAGGGGGCTGTGTGGCACTATCTACAAGGGGGGCTGTGTGTGGCACTATCTACAAGGGGGGCTGTGTGGCACTATCTACAAGGGGGGCTGTGTGTGGCACTATCTACAAGGGGGGGCTGTGTGGCACTATCTACAAGGGGGGCTGTGTGTGGCACTATCTACAAGGGGAGAAGCGGGCTGTGTGTGGCACTATCTACAATGGGGGCTGTGTGTGGCGCTATCTACAAGGGGGGCTGTGTGGCACTATCTACAAGGGGGGCTGTGTGGCACTATCTACAAGGGGGGCTGTGTGTGGCACTATCTACAAGGGGGGCTGTGTGGCACTATCTACAAGGGGGGGCTGTGTGGCACTATCTACAAGGGGGGCTGTGTGTGGCGCTATCTACAGGGGGCTGTGTGTGGCACTATCTACAAGGGGGGGAGTGTGCTGCTATCTACAAGGGGAAAGCGGGCTGCGTGTGGCACTATCTACAAGGGGGCTGTGTGTGGCACTATCTACAAGGGGGCTGTGTGTGGCGCTATCTACAAGGGGGCTGTGTGTGGCACTATCTACAGGGGGCTGTGTGTGGCACTATCTACAAGGGGGGGTGTGCTTCTATCTACAAGGGGGGAAGCGGGCTGTGTGTGGCACTATCTACAAGGGGGCTGTGTGTGGCACTATCTACAGGGGGCTGTGTGTGGCACTATCTACAAGGGGGGGGTGTGCTTCTATCTACAAGGGGGGAAGCGGGCTGTGTGTGGCACTATCTACAAGGGGGCTGTGTGTGGCACTATCTACAAGGGGGCTGTGTGTGGCGCTATCTACAAGGGGGGCTGTGTGTGGCACTATCTACAAGGGGGGCTGTGTGTGGCACTATCTACAAGGGGGGCTGTGTGTGGCACTATCTACAAGGGGGGCTGTGTGTGGCACTATCTACAAGGGGGGCTGTGTGTGGCACTATCTACAAGGGGGGCTGTGTGTGGCACTATCTACAAGGGGTGCTGTGTGGCACTATCTACAAGGGGGGCTGTGTGTGGCACTATCTACAAGGGGGGCTGTGTGGCACTATCTACAAGGGGGGCTGTGTGTGGCACTATCTACAAGGGGGGACTGTGTGGCACTATCTACAAGGGGGGCTGTGTGTGGCGCTATCTACAGGGGGCTGTGTGTGGCACTATCTACAAGGGGGGGTGTGCTTCTATCTACAAGGGGGGAAGCGGGCGCTATCTACAAGGGGGGCTGTGTGTGGCACTATCTACAAGGGGCTGTGTGTGGCACTATCTACAAGGGGGGCTGTGTGTGGCACTATCTACAAGGGGGGCTGTGTGTGGCACTATCTACAAGGGGGGCTGTGTGTGGCACTATCTACAAGGGGTGCTGTGTGGCACTATCTACAAGGGGGGCTGTGTGTGGCACTATCTACAAGGGGGGCTGTGTGGCACTATCTACAAGGGGGGCTGTGTGTGGCACTATCTACAAGGGGGGACTGTGTGGCACTATCTACAAGGGGGGCTGTGTGTGGCGCTATCTACAGGGGGCTGTGTGTGGCACTATCTACAAGGGGGGGTGTGCTTCTATCTACAAGGGGGGAAGCGGGCGCTATCTACAAGGGGGGCTGTGTGTGGCACTATCTACAAGGGGCTGTGTGTGGCACTATCTACAAGGGGGGCTGTGTGTGGCACTATCTACAAGGGGGGCTGTGTGTGGCACTATCTACAAGGGGGGCTGTGTGTGGCGCTACCTACAAGGGGGGCTGTGTGTGGCGCTATCTACAGGGGGCTGTGTGGCCTCATTTTTATTTTTATTTATTTTTATGTTAATTACATTATAGAACTACATCGCTTGTAAAATGTAGAAATGCTTTTATACTCAAGTTACATTAAAAAAATTGTGAAAAAAAATTACACCTCATTGATTTGTAGGGAAAGAAAACATGGCGAGGGGGAAGGAGATGTCGGGAAATAAGTTGGGGGGGGGGCGCCAATCTGAATCTTTGCCCCGGGTGCTGGAGAACCTAGATATGCCTCTGCCCACAGGTGTATAATTGCCTGCATAGAGAAGTGTTCACAGTGCATCATAAACATCCCACTAAATGACAATCAGCTCTACAGATCATCAGAGAAAAGAAGGGGAGAAAAAAGGCGCAAAACACAGAAAGAGTGGACGAGCTCCCCGCACTTCAGCACTTCTCAGCGTTCAGCCGGTTTTAGGCTATGTTCACGCAGAGTCTTTTCAGACGTTTTTCGGGCCATAAACACCCGAATAATGGCCAAAAAAATCTTAAACAGAACGCCTCCAAACATCTGCCTATTGAAATCAATGGGAAAAACTTCCTTCTGCTCCGATTGGCCGTTTTTTTCTACGCGGACGTTTTGAAAAACAGCCGTGTATAAAAACGACCACGAGAAAGACGTGCAGGCCACTTCTTGGGACGTGTTTGGGGCTGTTTTTCATTGACTCTATAGAAAAAAAGCTAAAAAAAAAACACTTTCAGATGTTTTTGAGTTTGCGTGTGAACGGAGCCTTACCGCGCAGGCCGGTGTAGTGTTTACTTCTGGATTAGTCAGATCGTATAGAGGTCAGGACGGAGTGGACCGGCAGAGGTGATCACTCCCTATCATGTAAGTCTCCCATATATATTTTTTGGGGGTTTGGTTTTTACGGCGTCCATCGGGCGGTAATAACGACATATTCACCTTATTCTACAGGCTGATGCGATTGCGGCGATACCGGATTTAGATGTTTTGTTTTAGGTTTTACCACTTCTAAAAAAATAAAACTATTTGCTAAATTAATAAAATCTTTTGTGTCGCCGTCTTCTGAGAGCCGGAACTTTTCATTTTTCCATCAATTTAGCGATGTGAGGGCTTAAATTTTGCGGGGCGAGCCGTAATTTTCACCGATACCATTTTGGGGTATATGCGACTTTTTGATCACTTTTTATTTCATTTTTTAGAACCAAGATCACCAAAAACCTACAATTTGCGTTTTTTATATATGATTTTATTTACGGCATTCACCCTGCGGGTTAAATAACGTCGTATTGTGATAATTTGGACTTTTACGGACGCGGCGATACCAGTTATGTTAACTTTTCTTTTTTTAATATTGATTTAGGGAAAAAATGGGAAAAGGTTTTTTTTTTTAACTTCACACGCAAACTCAAAAACGTCTGAAAATACGGCGGTTTTTAAGGGGAAACGGCTCCTGATTTTTAGACGTTTTTTTAAGCCACTCGCGATTTTCGCAGCGTTTTTCGCAGCATTTTTTACGGTCATTTTTGGATCTGTTTTCAATAGAGTCAATGAAAAATGTCCCAAGAAGTGACCTGCATTTCTTCTTCGCGGCCGTTATTTTACACGGCCATTTTTCAAAACTGCTGCGTAAAAAACGGCCCATCGGAACAGAACGCTGTTTTTCCCATTGAAATCAATGGGCAGATGTTTGGAGGCGTTCTGCTTCCGATTTTGCGGCCGTTTTTCAGCCGTTTACGGCCGTGTGAACACACCCTAATAAAGTTTTTTTTCATGTTCCAAAAAAATAAAGTAACTGTTTCTTACTTTTTTTATTAGTCCCTCGAGGAGACTTGAACCATTGATCATTGGATCGTACATGATATCCTGTAATACTAATGTAAGGCAGTATATCGTGATTCTGAGAGTCTGCCGGAGGCAGAGCTTCAAAGGAGCACAAAGGGGGGCGTGGCCAACAGCTAATGGCGCCGGTCGCATAATCCCGGAGCTCCGTGCCCTGCCACACAGCAACAGCCACCAATAGCACTCACGGGTGCCCACCTATGGGGAAAAAGAGACCCCAAGGGTCTGGAGTCGCCCCTGCAGTGCCTCATCAGGTCGCTCCTGCTCCACTGACATTGAACGGCTACTTTTTGGAGAGACAGGCCACTCCGCTTCCCCAGCTACATCCGCCGCCATCTTTGGCCTCCTCGTGCCGGCAGACGGAGGAGCTGTCCCTGCAGTTGGACGACATGTCTTTCCAGCCACAGGGCCTGAAGGTTCCAGCGATTCCCACCTGGCTCCCCTATATTGGCCAGTGCTTCGCCCGACAGTCAGGGGAGAGACAGACCTCATTTGGGTGGGGCTGTGGCCGCCATGCTGCGTGGTGCACCAGTATCAGAGGGGGACCCTGCCCTCATGCTGACTGCAATGCCACAGTCCCCAGACCAAGCGGCCCCTCTATTCTTGGCTGCACCTAAACCCCAGAGGTCCTCAGCCCAGCATAAGGAGATACCGTGTCCCACCTATAGATCTTCCCAGCGGCCGGTGGTGGGGGACGATTTGGGGGACACATGATCTTTAACCCCATATGCTCAGATCCCTATGTATGCCTCAGATTCGGATCAGGATGACCCTGTTTCGCCACCCTCGGATATGCCTCCTATGTGGAGGGAATGCTTTTCACAATTGCCCACTACAGGGGACTTCAAGAGTTTGATACAGGAGGTGAAGGAAGCCTTTCGCTCAGAATTGGCGGTGGTTTCTCAGCATATGCACCAAATTGCTAGGAGGGTGGAGTCTCTGGAGGACGACCACGATGCCACTAGACGCCATGTTTCTGTCCTACAATCTACTGTGTCCTCTCAGCTGGCATCCATTAGAGACATGCAATTACATCTGGAGGATCTGGATAACAGGGGGCGTCGTCACAACCTACGGATATGGGGTATATCTGAGCCCCCGGGGGCGGAGGACCTTCATCTCGTGTTAGACACGATCTTTAACGACATTTTGGGCGCACCCCCGTCTAATAGGATACCGCTTGACAGAGCACATCGGGCACTGAAACCGAAATCCATCACATGTCAACCCAGAGATATTATTTGTTGCGTTCAAGATTTCCGTACTAAAGAGGACATTATGCTCAAAGCCAGACAGCGTAAGAACTTGGCTTATGGCGGCGCCCGATCCAGTTGTTTCCGGACCTCTCCTGGATTACGCTACAGAAAAGACGTCCGCTTCATCCTCTACTCTCTACCTTGCGTGACCATAATATTATCTACTGATGGGGTTTCCCGTTCTCACTTACCGCTCGAAGAGATGGCGCCTCTGCCACCTTGTGATACCCGGGGGATTTGCCGCACTTCTGTGATACCCGTGGTATATTTACACCCAAGGTGCAGAATTGGGAGACTCCTCTGCCGCCTTCTTCTCCACCTCCAGTCTGGCAATCCGTCAGAAACAAGCGGAGGCTCTCCCCACGACGATCACCAAGCCGCGGATCCCCGAGATCTGACCCGAATTGATGGACACTGCGCTGTTTTAAGCTTATATTTCTTATATTTCTTGTTTCATCTGGTTTTTCTTTATTCCTTTAAAGTAAATTGTGGCAGGGTGGGATCGGCCTGAGACGACTTCGCTCATCCACCTCCTTCTTGGCCTTTGAGTAATTCTCTGTACTCTTGTATCAGGTTATCTGATTGCTGGGACCCGACCTCCTCTTGGATTTGGGTATTAATTTTGCAGTTCTCCTTCTGCTTTTGGAGAGAGTTGCAAAGGGTAATATTCTATTGCAAGCTTTTCATTGCTTTAATAACACCCACCCCAGGGTAACACACTCCCCCTGGTGGTACATTCCGTTCTTTACCTGCTGTGCACTGATTTCATGTATTTTCTTTTGTTATTGCTGATATTTGCTTTGTTTCTCTCCCAGTGTTTCTCCCTCCTTTTATACCTCTCTCCGCGATAACAGATGGGATGACTCTGTCTTCCGCGGACCTCCTTGGATGACGGATATCATAGAGAACTGTTTGCCATGAGACTTGGCAGAGACCGGCCACGACGTACCTGTGAGCTGTCTACATCTGCACTTTCCACATCACTTCATTCTCTCCCCTACATCTATGGCCATGGTTAAACTTGTCACACTTAATGTGAAGGGCCTCAACTCCAATGTGAAGAGACGCTTACTTCTTAGAGAGCTGAAGTTACTTGGCGCAGAGGTCGCCTTCCTACAGGACACACTTAGATTCTTCTGGTTCCTCTCGCTTTGCTCGGGGGGCGCATCCTGCTGTGTATTCCGCCTCGTCTGGTCGTAAGAGGGAGGGCGTTGCCATTCTGATTTCCACTACGTGTCCTATACAGGTCCATACCTCACATTTAGATCCTGGGGTAGATATGTTATCTTGGAGGGGACTCTGTCTGGCCAGCCCATTGTTCTATGTAACGTCTAGTCCCCCAACACTGCGCAGATCCCATTCCTACGTAGAGTCTTCTCCAAGCTACAAACCTCCCTAGGGGGGCACGGTTGGTAGGTGGGGACTTCAATATCCCGCTCTCCATGAACATTGACAGGGCTTCTCTTACGCACACCACTCCATCTCCCACCCTCGCGGGACTCTCTACTCAGCAGCTAATTAGGGAACATCATCTCTATGGCCTGTGGTGAGTGGATCATCCGGGTGATAGGTCCTATACTTTCTTTTCCCATACACATAACACTCACACGCGCCTAGATTATTTCTTTGGTAATGTCCCTGCCCTCCGTTTGCTTCAGACGGCGGTCACAGACCCCCATCTCCTGGTCGGATCATGCGCCAGTCTCCGTAACTTTGCAGATCGGTAGACCCTCCACAAGAATATGACATTGGTCGTCTAAATGAAACTTTCATGAAATCCCCCACTCTTAGGGACGGCCTGGCCGCTCACATGCGTGAATTCTACACACTTAATGAGAGTTCGGTTCCATCCATTTCCACTCTCTGGGAGGCCCATAAGGTGGTGATGAGAGGGCACTGCATGGCTATGGGTTCCAGACTAAAAAGGGACTCCAGGGCCAAAAGGGAGGCACCTCCTTGAGAAAATTACTAAACTGGAGGGGGAAATGGGGATTCAGCCAACAGTGCCGACATTGCGGAAGTTGATCGAGGCCAGAACGCAACTCAAGGATCTAGCAATGAAAGGAGTAGAAAAATCACTTTTATACATAAAACTGAGATATTATGAGAAGGACAACAAAGCCCATTCTCTTCTAGCCCGTCTATTGAGGGATCAGGCGACTGCTCGCACTCTCCTCCAACATCACCAGACACGACAGCCGCACTCTTTCATGATTACTATAAATCCCTATATCATTTGCCAACCACATTACCCTCTGATCCAGACCGTCAGCGGGAAACGCTACAAACTTACCTCTCCTCATGTAATCTCCCTAGATTGAAAGACATGGAGCTTTCCTCTTTGAATGCCCAGATCTCTGCGGAGGAATATATATATATTGTCTGATATACTGAAGGACCTCCCTGGTGGTAAAGCCCCTGGGCCGGACGGCGTCACGTATGAATATTATAAGACCCTTGCGGAGATCCTGGTTATAAAGATGGTTTCCTTGTTTAACGACTTCTTGCAGGGTTCTCCCATCCCCCAAACGTTTCTGCATTCCCATATTACACTGTTCCCTAAACCGGGTAAAGATCACGCAGATCGCTCCAATTATAAACCCATCGCTCTTTTGAACTCTGATCTAAACATTTTACTTGTCTCCTTGCAAATAGACTTAATGTCCGGTTCCCGTCTTTGATCCATAAAGACCAGGCGGGCTTTGTACCCCTCAGACAAAGGGGACATAACACCAGGAGGACCCTTGATCTAATTGATGCCCTTCACAAGAGGAATCAGCGATCCTTCTTAGCCTGGATGCGGAGAAGGCGTTTGATCACTTGGGGTGGCCATTGATGTTTGAAACTATGAAGTCATTTGGGATTTCGGGTGCTTTCCTCATGGCTCTGCGTGGTCTTTACTTCAACCCGACGGCGGCGATTAAACTTCCACACTCCACCTCTCCCCCGTTTCAGACTTGGAATGACACGTGTCAGGGATGCCCCCTGTCCCCTCTTCTATTTGTGCTCTGTATTGAACCCCTTGCACTCAAATACGGCGATCCATAGATATAGCGGGGGGTCAGGATACAAGATAGAGAGATCAAAGTCTCCTTATCACTAAACCTCATATCTCTGTTCCTGTCCGTACTGACGTTCTTCATAGGTATGGGCGGCTCTCAGGTTATAAAACTAATACCTCTAAGGCTATGTTCACACGGAGTATTTTGGGGGAGGAATATCTGCCTCAAAATTCCGTTTGGAACTTTGAGGCAGATATTCCTCTCCCTGCACGCCGATTTTCGCGGCAATTATCGCGCCGTTTTTCGCCCGCGGCCATTGAGCACCGCGGGCATAAAACAGCGAGATATACGCTTTCTCCTGCCTCCCATTGAAGTCAATGGGAGGTCGGAGGCGGAAGCGCCCGAAGATAGGGCATGTCGCTTCTTTTTCCCGCGAGGCAGTTTTACTGCTCGCGGGAAAAAGACGCCGACGCCTCCCATTGAAATCAATGGGAGGCGTTCTCGGGCCGTTTCTGCCGAGTTTTGTGACGCGGTTTCCGCGTCAAAAAACTCGGCAAAATACCCCGTGTGAACATAGCCTAAGACGGAAGCGCTCCCTCTTAAAGGGAAGGGGTCATGATTTATTTATTTTTTATTATTATATTGCTTTTAATAAAATATAAACAAAAATGTTATTTATTAGTGTTGTCACGTTCTAATTTTTACTGTGTTCTGACTTTTACTTCTCTATGGGGGCTGCCATGTGTAATCACTCAAATAATAATTGTTTAATTGAAAAAAAAAAATAATAATTTCTAGCGACACATTCCCTTTAATGTCCAACACCAAGAACTATTGCTCCTCAAACACAACTACACCTACAACTGGAAGGAGGCCAACCTGCCTTACGTCCGGCTCACTCCCTCTTATACATCAGTTTACAAGGATAATTTCCCTCCCCTTTCTGTAGAACTGCGTAGACTTATGGCCAGGTGGGGTCCTCTCCCCATGTCCTTTTATGGACGCATTGCAGCATTCAAAATGATCCTGCTCCCTAAATTATTGTACCTCTTTGAGACCCTACCAGTGGCAGTACCTATGGGGGAACTGAGGGCACTGCAGTCTTCCATCCTCAGGTTCATATGGCACTACGACAGACATCGAATCCCAAAATCTGTTTTATTGTCTGTTCCTGACGTTGTGAAGTATTACTGGGCGTCCCATCTCCGTCGCATTCCCTGTTGGGTGTCCCTTCGGGCCTACAACAAGTGGACTGAAATAGAGAAATTGTGGTTGGCTCCTGTTCATCCTAACTCTTTGTTATGGGGCGACCCACTGGCCTTGTCTTCTTCATCTCTGTTGGGTCCCATGCGCTTTCAACGGGAGGCGTGGGAAACCTGTAAAAAGCGCTTTCGTTTGGCGTCGGGTTGTCCGCTTTTGACCTCGGTACTATATACTTCCACTATTCCGGGGGGTACTACCTCCCGAGTGGTCCTATTGTGGACGGGAATAGAGGTGTTCCACTTGGCCGATATGGTTGATCCTCACACACTAGAGCTTCACCCGTTCTCATACTTCCGACAGCATCATAACATCCCGTCTTCCACATTTTTCCACTATCTCCAGATCAGACATTACATGCAACAAACTTTCGGATCCACTCGGGTCACGACACCTACAAGCTTTGAAATACTGTGTCGTCATTCTACCACTAGTAAAGGGCTCATATCCGCTATTTACACCATTCTGCTGTCCCCGGAGGACTCCCCTCCACCTGGGCATAGATAGATGTTAAAGTGGGAGACCCTGCTGAATAAATCTATCCCTCCCTCATTGTGGCCGATCATCTGGTCACAAGCAGCTAAAACTTCCCTCTGCACTTCATATAAAGAAAATCAATATAAAATTCTTATGTTTTGGTACCACACCCCCGCCCTCCTGCACGGCTTCAATACGGGTATCCCGTCGGATTGTTGGCGATGCAGAGATCAGAGGGGAGACCTGGTCCATGTCTTTTGGAGCTGCTCCCTGGCTGGAGGTTGGGTATTTGGCGGTGACGGTGTTGCAGCGGGATATTCCTCTAGATCCTCTTCATTATCTCCTGAATGTCCCTCTTAGGTCCTTGGCGAAACCTTCAGCTCGACTTTTCCGTCACTTTCTCACCGCCGCTAAGACCCTGATTGCTTGGAAGTGGAGACGGACCCCCCCCCCCCCTCCTCCTCACAGCGACTTACTGACTAGAATTAGGGAAACTCGCACTATGGAGTATATGACGGCCTCACGTGACAACACGCTGGACAGGTTTAGAGGGGTCTGGGATCTGTGGGATAAGTATTGGCTGCCGATATCTCAGGGTTAGAACTTTGATTGGTTTTCGATTTTCTCCCCCCCCCCTCCCTTTTGTCTTTCTCCAGGTGTCTTGTTTTGTCTGATTGAATTTTCTAATATGTTAAATGGATTGTATGTCCTGCCCACGCCTCCTTATTTCTTGTGTGTATTTTGAAACTTTTCAATAAAAATACAGTTGAAACCAAAGGAGTACAAAGATGGCGGACCTGGGGGCTGTCATTAGGCCCCCAGGCTGCCATAACAACTGTTGTTTCCAGCGGATCGTGCCGCGGGGGGGGGGGGGGCGATGGCGTGTTTGAGGGGGCGCCCCCCCCGATTCTATCTCTTTAAATGCTGCAGTCGCGATTGACCGCGGCTTTCAAGGTGTAAAATGGGCGGAATCGAAGTGATCTTTGATTCCGCCCGCTGGAGTGAGGTGTCGGCTGCGTAACACGGTCGTCACCCGCTGTGTAGGGAGCGCGCTCAGCCCGTCAGCTCACTCTATACTTCCCATACACGCCTGACCCTCATCACGTACAGTTACGTGATATTGCGTTAAGGGGTTAAGGTGTAAAGTGTCAGCATTTGGACACTTATATAACCCAGCGCACGTCATATAATATTCCTTTACTAGATCAGTTCACAGCAGTAATTATGACAGCAGCCGTCTCCACAAAATCACATAAAACAACTGACGGGGTGTCACAGAATAATACAAACAAATCAAAGTCAATAGTTATAAGGGGCAATCATCAAGTCCTAAACAAGACCATGACAGCAATACAGACCCAGACCCCCGGGGGGCGATCTATAGGCGGAAGCATTCAAGAACTCACCCAATCCCAATGCACCACTAGAGACCACCACGTCAGGACCACCACGTCAAGACCACTACCTCAGGACCACCACATCAGGACCCCCATCTCAGGACCACCACGTCAAGACCACCACCTCAGAACCACCACGTCAAGACCCCCATCTCAGGACCCTCACGTCAAGACCACCACCTCAGAACCACCACGTCAAGACCCCCATCTCAGGACCCCCACGTCAGGACCACCCCCTCAGGACCACCACGTCGGGACCACCATGTCAGGACCCCCACGTCAGGACCACCACGTCAGGACCACCACCTGCGTTTCACCATCAGCTTTCTCAAGGGGTTCTGGGGTGGAGGGGGAAGTGGGGAGATTTAATAATTCAGGGCATTCTGGGGGGGGCCGAATATGCAACAAATCACAGGTCAGATTATGATACCTGATTATTAGTGAGCGTGTAGCGATCAGCGTGCTGCCCCCTGTGCCCCATAATAGAGAAGGGGCCGTCCATGTTATTTACACGGCGCATGTATAACCCCCATCGTCTCCACATCATATCAGCTTACGTTTTGCAGGGTGAGGTGCGGTTTCTTTTGGTGCGGCTTCGGGAACATGCGAGTCTTTGATCCCCCTTTATTCCATTTTTTGTGGGAGATGAAGTGATTAAAAAAACAGCGATTCTGCCGATTTAATATTTTTTACAACGTTCACCGTGCGGATGAAATAAAGTTATATTGTGATACCAAAAACGGGAGGAGGGTTTTATTTGACTCTTTTTTTACTCGTCCCCTGAGAGGAGTTGAACCAGTGGTCGCTGCGTCGCTTGCATGATATAGTGCGGCTCTAATGTATTGCAGTATATCGTGTTCCTGAAAGGCTCCTATTAACCCCTTAGTGACGGATATATCCGTCCTGTACAGGTGTTCGTTCCCGCATGGTGACGGATATAACCGTTGCTCTGATTGGGTGGGCACTGCCAGTGTACCCACGTGATCAGCGGCAGGAGCACGGCTCTTATACACAGCCTGGCTCCTGCCCCAACTGCCGGAATCGAAGCGCGCCCCGATTCCGGCAGTTTAACCCATTAGATGCCGATGTCAATAGCGACAGTGGCATCTAATGTGTTTGACAGAGGGAGGGAGCTGTATCCTATCGGTGCCCCCGCAAAGAAATCATGGGGGTGCGGTTTACATGGCAGCCAGGGGCCTAACATGGGCCCTCACGTGTGCCCTCAGCAAATGCCTGTTATGCCAGAGACACGTCCTGATAGATTGTCAGTTTTACACTATACTAAGTGCACCAAAGCATTAGATCAGCAGATCACATGGTGAAGTCCCCTGATGGGACTAAAAAACAACAAAGAAAAACAGCTAAATAAAGTTTAGGAAAAAAAAAAAAAAATTACAGTAAAAATAAAATAAAACCACTTTGTTCACCAAAAAGTAGTTTTAATTAGTAAAAATTTAAAAAAATAAATAACACATACACACATATGGTATCGTCGTGATCGTAGCGACTCACACAATAAAGTTAACTCATTAATTAAACTGCCGGATGAATGGCGTCCAAAAACAACGCAAAAAACCATGGCAAAATTCAATTTTTCCTCCCATTTCCACCATGAAAAAATAAAATAAAAGTTAATCAATAAGTCCCATGTGCCCCAAAATAGTACCAATGAAAACGACACATTGTCCCGCAAAAAACAAGCCCCCATATGGCGACATCGACGGAAGACGGAAAAATAAAAAAGTTACGGCTCTTGGAACGCGGCGATGCAAAAATAAGTATTTTTTTATTTTAAAAGGTTTTTATTGTGCAAAACGCAGGAAAAGATAAAACCTTTACATATTTGGTGTCCCCGTGATCGTGCCGACCCAGAGAATAAAGGTTATTTATGCCGCACAGTGAACAGCGGAAATTTATAACGTGAAAAACAATGCTTTAAAGGGTTAACACCTCCTGATTTTCAGAAGTTTTTTTAAGCAACTTGCGTTTTTCGCTGTGTTTTTTACGGCCGTTTTTGGAGCTGTTTTTCTATTGAGTCAATGAAAAACGGCTCCAAAAATATCTCAAGAGGTGACCTGCAGTTCTTTTTAGCGGTCGTTTTTTAATGCGGCCGTTCTTTTTTAAAACGGCCGCGTAAAAAAATGCCCAGTCGGAACAGAACGCCGTTTTTCCCATGGAAATCAATGGGCGGATATTTGGGGGCGTTCCGCTTCCGATTCTTCCTGCCGTTTTTTGTGTGAACCCTTAGAATGCAACAGTGAAAAAACAGAAAATAATCCTTGGTCATGAACGCACAAAATCGCCCGGTCATTAAGGGGTTAAAGGCTGTTTACACCTTTTAAATCATTTTTTTTCTATCCTTTTCCTCCAATTAGCGGCTTTTGGCCGTGCCCCCCGCCCTTCTGCACCCTCGACCACGGAGTGGCGCTCGTCGTCCCGTCACTAACTTGTTTGTGGTTTTTCTTGCCGACGTGTTGTGTTAATGATGCGATTACTTTTACGTTGCTGCGGATGTTGGTCATTTGTTGACTTGCTTTCCCCCAATCCGCGTCTTCCGGCGTTGAATAATTGCAGAAGTTCTTTCGTGTTTGCGGCCGGCGCACCCTCCGCCTGCTTCCTCCATGTGCAGATAACTCAGTATATACCGGCCGGCGCTTATAAAACCCACAAACCCTTCCCTTCCTGCGCAGTGGCGACTATACGCTGCAGGTTTAGGGCTCATTTACACGAGCGTGTTATATGATTATCACGCGCCTCGCACAGACCTATATTAGTCTATGGGGCCGCGCAGACAGTCCGTGATTTTTGTGCAATGTGAGTGCATAGCGTAAAACTCACGACATGTCCCATATTTGTGCGTTGTTCGTGCATCATGCACCCATTGAAGCCAATGGGTGCGTGAAAATCACGCTCACCACACGGAAGTACTTCCGAGCGAACTGCGTGATTCGCGCAACAGCTGTCAAACTATGAATGTAAACAGAAAAGCACCGCGTGCTACAAACATCCAAACAGAGTGTCATAATGATGGCGGCTGCGCGAAAATCACTCATCATACGCTGCTGACACACGGAGCTGTTAGGGCGGGTTCACACATGGCGGAATTGCACTTAAATTCCGCTGCGGACACTCCGCAGCGTTAATCCGCAGCGGAGCCGTTTCTACATTGACTTTCACTTTAATTTAGCAGTGTTCGTTTACACGATGCGTACAATTCCGCTGCGGAGCATAGGCTGCGGAGCGGAATTTGGTGTCCGCAGCATGCTCTGTCTGTTGCGGAGCAGTGGCGGACTCATGGCGGAATTTCTCCATTGACTTCAATGGAGATTCAAAGTTCCGCAATGAAGTCCGCAGCTGTCATGCACATGTCATGTGTGCTGCGGATGCGTCTTGCTTTTTTTACTTGACATTTCTTCATTCTGGCTGGACCTATGTATTTCTAGGTCTACAGCCAGACTGAGGAAGTCAATGGGGCTCCCGTAATGACGGGAGCGTTGCTAGGAGACGTCAGTAAATAGTCACTGTCCAGGGTGCTGAAAGAGTTAAGCGATCGGCAGTAACTGTTTCTGCACCCGGGACAGTGACTACCGATCCCAATATACATGTATCTGTAAAAAAAAATATAAGTTCATACTTACCGAGAACTCCCTGTTTCTGTCTCCAGTCCGGCCTCCCAGGATGACGTTTCAGTGTAAGTGACGGCTGCAGCCAATCACAGGCCAAGCACAGGCTGCAGCGGTCACATGGACTGCCGCGTCATCCAGGGAGGTCGGGCTGGATGCCGAAGGAGGGACGCGTCACCAAGACAACGGGCGGTAAGTATGAAAATCGTTTACTTTCACTAGGGAAAGTGCTGTCCCTTCTCTCTATCCTGCACTGATAGGGAGAAGGGAAGCACTTTTCCCGCAGTCCGCAGCGGCCAGTCCGCATCAATTTTCTGCACATTTTGTGCAGATCCGCAGCCGTAATCCGCAACCCGGATTAGGTGCGGCATTGATGCGGACAGTTGCGGAGGAATTCCGCCATGTGTGGTCATGCCCTTATGTGCCTTTTGCACACGCTCGTGTAAATCAGGCCTTACATTCACAGATGGCAAATATGTCGCAGGAATATCCGAGACTGAAGATTCACTCCGCTCCAGCTCGTCTGTAGAGCGGCAATAAGGAGACAATTAGTTTCGTTCTTACTTTATTGATGTGAATTACAGTAGTAACACGCTGAGGGGTAACTCGAGGCTGGGGACCTGGCCTGAACGCAGGAGTTCCGCCCTGTAGCGGTTGCGTCTAATATTTAGTGTCTGACCGGACGGTCGTTGTTCCTACTGCGCCTCCGTGGGTCACTGCGGGAACCACCTCACGGCCTACCCCAAGAGTAAGGGGGGAGCCCTCTGCTCTTGGTTGCGCCACGAACTTAGTGAACGTCGCTGCTACGCCACTGCGTGTCCTAGCGGCGGTTAACCACTACCTGTCACAGTGTCACCGGTAACACACTCGAGCGGTTGTTTGCAAACATCACAAGCAATGCAATATACTCTGCCGACAGGGAAATGTGCCGCAGCATTAGTTCGTAGTCCACAATTCAATTTACGGGCTACCGTCCGTTTAAGACCAACTTGCCATTAAACAGCAGCTCTGCAGATAACAACACACCCTGCTCCACCAGAACTCTACAATGTAACACCTAACTTGTCCTGCAGGGTCTGCTGAGTGCCAAGAGGAGAGTCTGAGGGTACTGCAAGGTCTGCTGGGTGCCAAAAGGAGAGTCTGAGGGTCTTGTAGCATGGCAACCACTGACTTCCACTTCCTGTCAGCCAGATCTATATCTCAAGTCACTGGTCCTGCAGTGACACCTAGTGGCTGCTAAAAACATGACAGGCATGCACTAGGTAAAACATAGGTGCAGATAAAACAGCAGCAGTCATGACTCCACACAAGAGGGAACACAGAATGAAATGAACAACAAACATAAAGGTTGCACAGAGACGACAGTTCAACTTAAAGGGGCAGTATCACCCCCTCACACTTCCCCCGGCCTATTCGAGTGCAGTCCCTTGCACTCAGAGGCGAGCCAGGCATTCATTGCTGTAGCCATTATCGTTCCCCATTCTTGTAGGGTTGTCTTTTCCTTTTTGTCGACCTCTTGGAGTCCCACAGCATCCGGTTCCGCCACTGTCGACAAGCCTACAAGGGGAATGGTGCGGCAGGAGGCTGTAGTGTCCGTGTCACCCACCGCACTATGGTGTCTAGAATGAAAAAAATGTACACGGCACCACATGGTGCAAGATCAACCTGAGAGGTAAAGTAATTCAACTCCAGTCTATGTATAAAGGGACGGGATAAAGATTGGGAAATAGCGACGTAACAAAAACAAAAAACTTTTAGTATTCTAAAAAGAGATGCGTCTGCAATACTTTATTTGCCCAACGTTAGGGGTAATGTTGTTAAGATATAACAGTAATTCAGTGTAGAAAATATTAGCTCGGCTGTGCAAAGAATATTGTGCCAGCGGGAAACGGTGAAGGCTCCCCTGCAACACCCTGTGAATTCAATGCAATCCCACCTGGACAGTTCTATTCTGTTTTATTTGAAAACCACCAAATGGAGGGATGAAGAGCGACGGATTTTGAATTGTGTGCATCATATTATACGGTCACTGTATGTGTTATATTCAATTATAGATGAACTAAGATGAAAACACTGGTGTAAGATCTCACCTACAGTGTGGCATATCACAGGGATCACTATCATCAGCAATAGTGTCGTGCTCTGCTCACCCTGCTCGGCTCACCCTGCTCTGCTCACCCTGCTGGCTCATCCTGCCCTGCTCACCCTGCCCTGCTCACCCTGCCCTGCTCACCCTGCTGGCTCACCCTGCCCTGCTCACCCTGCTCTGCTCACCCTGCTCTGCTCACCCTGCTGGCTCATCCTGCCCGGCTCACCCTGCCCTGCTCACCCTGCCCTGCTCACCCTGCTGGCTCACCCTGCCCTGCTCACCCTGCTCTGCTCACCCTGCTCTGCTCACCCTGCTGGCTCATCCTGCCCTGCTCACCCTGCTGGCTCATCCTGCCCTGCTCACCCTGCTCTGCTCACCCTGCTCTGCTCACCCTGCTGGCTCATCCTGCCCTGCTCACCCTGCCCTGCTCACCCTGCTGGCTCACCCTGCCCATTCTGCTCTGCTCACCCTGCTCTGCTCACCCTGCTGGCTAATCCTGCTCTGCTCACCCTGCCCTGCTCACCCTGCTGGCTCATCCTGCTGGCTCATCCTGCCCTGCTCACCCTGCCCTGCTCATCCTGCCCTGCTCACCCTGCCCTGCTCACCCTGCCCTGCTCATCCTGCTGGCTCATCCTGCTCTGCTCACCCTGCTGGCTCATCCTGCCCTGCTCACTCTGCCCTGCTCATCCTGCCCTGCCCTGCTCACCCTGCCCTGCTCATCCTGCTGGCTCACCCTGCTCTGCTCACCCTGCTCTGCTCACCCTGCTCGGCTCACCCTGCCCTGCTCACCCTGCCCTGCTCATCCTGCCCTGTTCACCCTGCCCTGCTCATCCTGCTGGCTCATCCTGCTCTGCTCACCCTGCTGGCTCACCCTGCTCGGCTCACCCTGCCCTGCTCACCCTGCTCGGCTCACCCTGCTCGGCTCACCCTGCCCTGCTCATCCTGCCCTGCTCACCCTGCCCTGCTCTTCCTGCTGGCTCATCCTGCTCTGCTCACCCTGCCCTGCGCAGATGATGTCCGTGGTGATGCGGCCATGAACGACACAAGAGCGCTGAGGTCAGTGATTGGCTGCCGCGGTCACGTGCATCACTGCAGGACAAGTGAACAAAGCCCAGTGGAGACCAACGGAGCGGCAGCGCTGGAGCGAAAAAGGATTGAACAGATTAATTGTAATGACAGGGTAGGGAGACAGACAAGTGAGCCCTAATCTACCCGCCACTCAGTCCCTGCCTACTTGCAACGACCTGTCCTAAGCGACGGGGTACAACTGGGCGACGGTCCCTACGCTCAGTAAGTGCAAGACAGACAAATAGACAAGGGCACACAGAAGCCAGGGAAACGGGGCAGCTGCCCACGGAGACACCGTGAGCAACAAGAGTAGTGAACGAGCCGAGTCAAACCAGGAGAGAACGAGGTACCAAACGCTGAGCAGGAGAGTGGTCAGAAAGCCAAGGTCAATAACAAGCAGAGGATGAGTAGTACAAGCAGCAGCAGCAAGCCAGGAAACAAGCAGAGCAGAATCACAGGCAAAGGAGGAACAGGAAAGGCAGGTATAAATAGACAGTGGGCGGGAGCTAGCTCCGTCTGGCCAGGCTGTGATAGGCTCTCCCACTCCTAAGCCTGCCATCCTGAGTGGTGGAAGATGGAGTCAGTCTTACAGACATAGAAGCAGGTGCAGACTGATTGCCCACGGGCGTCGACACAGAAGCTGTGCCTGGCAGATCCTTTACATTAATATTGTATATTTTTAGAAAGTGCAAAAGTTTCCATTTTATTATTTCTGGGGATATTTTTTAATATTTAATGGGAAATAGAATGCTAATTGTTAAGGTTTTTTTTGGAAGATTCTGTTAATTAGTTACCTGACAGTTATAGTTACTACTTCGCTATAAATGGAGAAATTATTGCTAAAATCATGAAACAGTGGAGTTAGGCTTAATATTCGTCACGGGTCAAGTCACAAAGCAAAAGTTACTAAAATAAAATATTAAGAACATAAAAAGTAGGTCTAGTAGTCACAGGTCTCCTCGACCTGTGCAATCTGTGTAATCTTCTGTGCGTTTTAATCCCAGTCTACAGAACACTCAGAAACTGGAAGATGCATCCCTGGAGTCACGGGGGCTCTCCTAAGGGTCCTGCTATCGGCATTACTGTGAAGAGGAGAGACATTGTGAGGCTGCACATCCACAAGAACGCGGAAGCAACTGTGAAGGATGGTTTATTTGTTTATATTCTCTGTATGAAATTACATTATGAATTATCAAGCAGGATGCTGAATTACTAAAATAAGTACTCTTCATTTTGTAATGAACTTTCCTCTATATAATTCAAAGAAACATCTTATCTCCATGTGTTAAACGTGTGGCCTTCATAACCCATTGTAGCCGGTTGGCTGAACGCCCAGATATAAAATGCAACTATGCCTCTCATTGGTTAACCTCAAGTCTACACCCCATTTGAATGATATTATAATAATTGAGTTTGGCAATAAACCTCCAGAGGAGTATTTTGAGCATATCAGCAGCGTCTGTGTGTTATTTCTCCTCTCTCGATATAGATCGGTATGAAATCTCCTGATTAGGATGCTGGATAAAGTGCCTGGCGTGAGTGTCTGTTGGACTCGTCTAAATTTCAGTCTAATATATTTTGAGCCATTGACTTCCACGACAGTAATGGTGCCAAAACAAACCCGGGAGATTGCTCGTCTGATAGCTGTCGCTAGAGAGGTGTGGCTTTACATCTGTGAATTGCAAAAAACCGCCGTGGGTAAGGAGCTTATTCTTACACCATTTACACATGTATTGCGTAAGCCTCGGAATTTAGCTGTCATGACGTCACATCTTCTGGACGTGGCACTTTATCCAGCAGTGGTATGAAAGATGGATCCAAAAAGGTATGTTGAAACTTTTTGTGTGATGAAAAATTGCAGGTGTGTACGTGATCTTGAACTATTGATATGAAAGACATGAGAGAATTTTGTTTGCCAGCAATTACATTGTTAACCAGAAAAAAATTGTGAGAAGTGTAAGACCTTCCCCCTTTGGAATGACGTAGCGCATGGCGGAGAGAAGTTGTAACTCACATGTGAAGTTTTTGAAATGAAAGGATTGTAGTTTGGACAGTGAGGAAAAAAAACAAAAAAACTTGTGCTGCTCTGTTGTAGTGTCATTTGTTATTTAGTTGTTGTGTAAAATGGTTGAGGATTAATAGTTATTCTGTTACCCGTTTGCTCTGGGATTATAATTGGGAGGTACTGACTGTTTGTAGGCGACAGAAAAGTTGGATATTTGTGAGTAATATCCTGTAGTACCACAGGGGCTTCAATGGTTAAGTCCTGATAATGGAGAATCCAATAGGGAAAACTTTGAATGTAGTTTTGAATAATCATTGATACACTTTTATCACACACTGCAGCTTGTAAGGCTGGGTTCACACAACCTATTTTCAGACGTAAACGAGGCGTATTGTGCCTTGTTTTACGTCTAAAAATAGGGCTACAATACGTCGGCAAACATCTGCCCATTCATTTGAATGGGTTTGCCGACGTACTGTGCAGACGACCTGTAATTTACGCGTCGTCGTTTGACAGCTGTCAAACTACGACGCGTAAATTGCCTGCCTCGGCAAAGAAGTGCAGGGCACTTATATACGGAACACTTATATACATTATATGCGGGACGCTTATATACATTACATGCGGGACGCTTATATACATTACATGCGGGACGCTTCTATACATTACATGCGGGACGCTTCTATACATTATATGCGGGACACTTATATACATTATATGCGGGACGCTTATATACATTATATGCGGGACGCTTATATACATTATATGCGGGACGCTTATATACATTATATGCGGGACGCTTATATACATTATATGCGGGACGCTTATATACATTATATGCGGGACGCTTATATACATTATATGCGGGACGCTTCTATACATTATATGCGGGACGCTTCTATACATTACATGCGGGACGCTTATATACATTACATGCGGGACACTTATATACATTATATGCGGGACGCTTATATACATTATATGCGGGACGCTTATATACATTATATGCGGGACACTTATATACATTATATGCGGGACACTTATATACATTATGAGCGGGACACTTATATACATTATATGCGGGACGCTTATATACATTACATGCGGGACGCTTATATACATTACATGCGGGACGCTTATATACATTACATGCGGGACGCTTCTATACATTACATGCGGGACGCTTCTATACATTATATGCGGGACGCTTCTATACATTATATGCGGGACGCTTATATACATTATATGCGGGACGCTTATATACATTATATGCGGGACGCTTATATACATTATATGCGGGACGCTTATATACATTATATGCGGGACGCTTCTATACATTACATGCGGGACGCTTCTATACATTACATGCGGGACGCTTATATACATTACATGCGGGACGCTTATATACATTACATGCGGGACGCTTATATACATTACATGCGGGACGCTTATATACATTACATGCGGGACGCTTATATACATTACATGCGGGACGCTTATATACATTACATGCGGACGCTTATAGACATTACATGCGGACGCTTCTATACATTACATGCGGACACTTCTATACATTATATGCGGGACACTTATATACATTATATGCGGGACACTTATATACATTATATGCGGGACACTTATATACATTATATGCGGACACTTATATACATTATATGCGGACACTTCTATACATTATATGCGGACACTTCTATACATTATATGCGGGACACTTATATACATTATATGCGGGACACTTATATACATTATATGCGGGACACTTATATACATTATATGCGGACACTTCTATACATTATATGCGGGACACTTCTATACATTATATGCGGGACACTTATATACATTACATGCGGGACACTTATATACATTACATGCGGGACACTTATATACATTACATGCGGGACACTTATATACATTATATGCGGGACACTTATATACATTATATGCGGGACACTTATATACATTATATGCGGGACACTTATATACATTATATGCGGGACACTTATATACATTATATGCGGGACACTTATATACATTATATGCGGGACACTTATATACATTATATGCGGGACACTTATATACATTATATGCGGGACACTTATATACATTATATGCGGGACACTTATATACATTATATGCGGGACACTTATATACATTATATGCAGGACGCTTATATACATTATATGCGGGTCACTTATATACATTATATACGGGACACTTATATACATTATATGCGGGACACTTATATACGTTATATACGGGACACTTCTATACGTTATATGCGGGACACTTATATACGTTATATGCGGGACACTTATATACGTTATATGCGGGACACTTATATACATTACATGCGGGACACTTATATACATTACATGCGGGACGCTTATATACATTATATGCGGGACGCTTCTATACATTATATGCGGGACGCTTCTATACATTATATGCGGGACGCTTATATACATTATATGCGGGACGCTTATATACATTATATGCGGGACGCTTATATACATTATATGCGGGACGCTTATATACATTATATGCGGGACGCTTCTATACATTATATGCGGGACGCTTCTATACATTATATGCGGGACACTTCTATACATTATATGCGGGACACTTCTATACATTACATGCGGGACACTTCTATACATTATATGCGGGACACTTATATACATTACATGCGGGACACTTATATACATTACATGCGGGACGCTTATATACATTATATGCGGGTCACTTATATACATTATATACGGGACACTTATATACATTATATGCGGGACGCTTCTATACATTATATACGGGACGCTTATATACATTATATGCGGGACACTTCTATACATTATATGCGGGACACTTCTATACATTATATGCAGGACACTTCTATACATTATATGCGGGACACATATACATTATATGCGGGACACTTATATACATTATATGCGGGACACTTATATACATTATATGCGGGACACTTATATACATTATATGCGGGGCACTTATATACATTATATGCGGGACACTTATATACATTATATGCGGGACACTTATATACATTATATGCGGGACACTTATATACATTATATGCGGGACACTTATATACATTATATGCGGGACACTTATATACATTATATGCGGGACACTTATATACATTATATGCGGGACACTTATATACATTATATGTGGGACACTTATATACATTATATGCGGGACACTTATATACATTATATGCAGGACACTTATATACATTATATGCGGGACACTTATATACATTATATGCGGGACACTTATACACATTATATGCAGGACACTTATATACATTATATGCGGGACACTTATATACATTATATGCGGGACGCTTATATACATTATATGCGGGACGCTTATATACATTACATGCGGGACGCTTATATACATTATATGCGGGACACTTATATACATTATATGCGGACACTTCTATACATTATATGCGGGACACTTATATACATTATATGCGGGACACTTATATACATTATATGCGGACACTTCTATACATTATATGCGGGACACTTATATACATTATATGCGGGACACTTATATACATTATATGCGGGACACTTATATACATTATATGCGGGACACTTATATATATTATATGCGGGACACTTATATATATTATATGCGGGACACATATACATTATATGCGGGACACTTATATACATTATATGCGGGACGCTTATATACATTATATGCGGGACGCTTATATACATTACATGCGGGACGCTTATATACATTATATGCGGGACACTTATATACATTATATGCGGACACTTATATACATTATATGCGGGACACTTACATATATTATATGCGGGACACATATACATTATATGCGGGACACTTATATACATTATATGCGGGACGCTTATATACATTATATGCGGGACGCTTATATACATTACATGCGGGACGCTTATATACATTATATGCGGGACACTTATATACATTATATGCGGACACTTCTATACATTATATGCGGGACACTTATATACATTATATGCAGGACACTTATATACATTATATGCAGGACACTTATATACATTATATGCCGGACACTTATATACATTATATGCGGGACACTTATATACATTATATGCGGGACACATATACATTATATGCGGGACACTTATATACATTATATGCGGGACACTTATATACATTATATGCAGGACACTTATATACATTATATGCAGGACACTTATATACATTATATGCGGGACACTTATATACATTATATGCGGGACACTTATATACATTATATGCGGGACACTTATATACATTATATGCGGGACACTTATATACATTATATGCGGGACACTTATATACATTATATGCGGGACACTTATATACATTATATGCGGGACACATATACATTATATGCGGGACACTTATATACATTATATGCGGGACACTTATATACATTATATGCGGGACACTTATATACATTATATGCGGGACACTTATATACATTATATGCGGACACTTCTATACATTATATGCGGGACACTTATATATATTATATGCGGGACACATATACATTATATGCGGGACGCTTATATACATTATATGCGGGACACTTATATACATTATATGCGGGACACTTATATACATTATATGCGGACACTTCTATACATTATATGCGGGACACTTATATATATTATATGCGGGACACATATACATTATATGCGGGACGCTTATATACATTATATGCGGGACGCTTATATACATTATATGCGGGACGCTTATATACATTACATGCGGGACGCTTATATACATTATATGCGGGACGCTTATATACATTATATGCGGACACTTATATACATTATATGCGGGACACTTATATATATTATATGCGGGACACATATACATTATATGCGGGACACTTATATACATTATATGCGGGACGCTTATATACATTATATGCGGGACGCTTATATACATTACATGCGGGACGCTTATATACATTATATGCGGGACGCTTATATACATTATATGCGGACACTTCTATACATTATATGCGGGACACTTCTATACATTATATGCGAGACACTTATATACATTATATGCGGACACTTCTATACATTATATGCGGGACACTTATATACATTATATGCGGGACACTTATATACATTATATGCGGGACACTTATATACATTATATGCGGGACACTTATATACATTATATGCGGGACACTTATATACATTATATGCGGGACACATATACATTATATGCGGGACACTTATATACATTATATGCGGGACACTTATATACATTATATGCGGGACACTTATATACATTATATGCGGACACTTCTATACATTATATGCGGGACACTTATATACATTATATGCGGGACACTTATATACATTATATGCGGGACACTTATATACATTATATGCGGGACACTTATATACATTACATGCAGGACACTTATATACATTACATGCGGGACACTTATATACATTATATGCGGGTCACTTATATACATTATATGCGGGACACTTATATACATTATATACGGGACACTTCTATACGTTATATGCGGGACACTTATATACATTATATGCGGGACACATATACATTATATGTGGGACACTTATATACATTATATGCGGGACACTTATATACATTATATGCGGGACACTTATATACATTACATGCGGGACACTTATATACATTATATGCGGGACACTTATATACATTATATGCGGGACACTTCTATACATTATATGCGGGACACTTATATACATTATATGCGGGACACTTATATACATTATATGCGGGACACTTATATACATTATATGCAGGACACTTATATACATTATATGCGGGACACTTATATACATTATATGCGGGACACTTCTATACATTATATGCGGGACACTTCTATATATTATATGCGGGACACTTATATACATTATATGCAGGACACTTATATACATTATATGCGGGACACTTATATACATTATATGCGGGACACTTATATACATTATATGCGGGACACTTCTATACATTATATGCGGGACACTTATATATATTATATGCGGGACACTTATATACATTATATGCAGGACACTTATATACATTATATGCGGGACACTTATATACATTATATGCGGGACACTTCTATACATTATATGCGGGACACTTATATATATTATATGCGGGACACTTATATACATTATATGCGGGACACTTATATACATTATATGCGGGACACTTCTTTGCAACGTAAGTTGAGCCGTTCTTCATTGAACTCAATGAAGAGCAGCTCAAGATATACGAGCGTCACAGACGCCTCGTATATTACGAGGAGCATTTACGGCTGAAACGAGGCAGCTGTTTTCTTCTGTCATTTCAGCCGTAAATGCCTGCTATCGTGTGAACATACCCTAATACTGTGTGTACGGGTCCTTCTGTATGTACCAAAAGCTATACCCCGGCAGTGAGGGGTTTGTAGATGTTTGAAATGAATGTCACCAACTCCTGTTTGATTCAATGGAGGTTCATGAATGTCGATTGTGTTGAAGAATTTGCTCTTGCAATTGTTGATTGGCAGCATTTTGTCTGTTCTTGATGTTCAATCCAGTGAGGGATCAGAGGAAAGGGGACCCTACTGCTAGAATGTCTGGAGGAACAACTTTTGATATCGTATTGGTAAGACAGTCTAGGAGATAGACTGGTCTGAGATATCTGTCGGCAAACGTGGCCAGTTTGCCTGGAGGTGGGGGATTTACCGGAAATCACCCTACTGCTCTCCGACCATGGGGTCAGGAGAAAGTGAGACAAAAATGCGGGACAGCCTTGGGGCACGGGTCCCGGCCATCATTATAGTAGAATGAGCAAAAGGAGCTGGGGCTTTAATTGTAAAGTATGTGAAGTCAAAATAACACACTGTAAAAAAAATTGTTGAAGAGGCTGGCAGCGGTAAGAAGGATGTTTGCATGTGATAAATAGAATGGTTTGGGGAAAGTTGAGAAAGGGACGGTGGATGGCCAGGACAAGGCATAAGTTAAAAGGACAAAGTAAGTGATTACAGGTGGTTACAAGTAAGATGATGTGAGAGAACAATATGAATACAGGTGTAAATTTTGATAAGAAGAGTGAAGAAAATGGAGCAGCCGGGTACATTGCAGTGACTAACGTGGGTCAGAACGGGGGGAGTGTAATGTGAACAGGTGTGACATGACATCTGTGTGATGTGTGATACATGTGTAATGTGACGTCTGTGCGATGTGACATCTGTGTGATGTGTGATACGTGTGTAATGTAACATGTGCGATGTGACATCTGTGTGATGTGTGATACATGTGTGTAATGTGAACAGGTGTGACGTGACATCTGTGTGATGTGATACATGTGTAATGTGAACAGGTGTGACGTGACATCTGTGTGATGTGTGATACATGTGTAATGTGACGTCTGTGCGATGTGACATCTGTGTGATGTGTGATACATGTGTAATGTGAACAGGTGTGACGTGACATCTGTGTGATGTGTGATACATGTGTGTAATGTGAACGGGTGCGATGTGACATCTGTGTGATGTGTGATACATGTGTGTAATGTGACGTCTGTGCGATGTGACATCTGTGTGATGTGTGACACGTGTGTAATGTGAACGGGTGCGATGTGACATCTGTGTGATGTGTGATACGTGTGTAATGTGAACAGGTGTGACGTGACATCTGTGTGATGTGTGATACATGTGTAATGTGACGTCTGTGCGATGTGACATCTGTGTGATGTGTGATACATGTGTAATGTGAACAGGTGTGACGTGACATCTGTGTGAAGTGTGATACATGTGTAATGTGACGTCTGTGCGATGTGACATCTGTGTGATGTGTGACACGTGTGTAATGTGAACGGGTGCGATGTGACATCTGTGTGATGTGTGATACATGTGTGTAATGTGAACGGGTGCGATGTGACATCTGTGTGATGTGTGACACGTGTGTAATGTAACATGTGTGAAACTAGTGGCCACAATAAAGCAGATCTATATTGTATGCTCTTATTTTTAACAGCAGTAATGTCTAAAAAAAAAAAAACATTCTTAGTGTTTTGTGTATGGGGTTAAAATCAGTTCCTCTCCTCTGTGTAAAGGAAAGTTTCTTATCTTTGCGCATGCGCTGTTGTCTGTAACTGCACCAAGTGAGTAAAATATTACAGCCGGCTGGGTCTTTCTGTAAAAAGATAAAAGTTACGCTGCATATTTATGTGTTATGATGTGATAAGATTTAACGTTGGAATGTTTTGATGTTAATTCAAATGAATTAAACTACAGATATTGTGAGACACGGGGTCTTGATGATGTATGTGCCCCCTCTGTTCCCTATTCTTATGTATAGCTTATTGGTTTGCAGTAATTAATATTACCAGATATATTATTTTCTGTGTTATTGAATAACTAATTACAATTGTTTTGTTTTTGTTTTCACACATGAGGCACGTGCTATGGTGCTGCCTAAATGTTATTTATGAAAATGTGAGATGTTTTACAGGTAAATGGTTGCAAGTTATTTTAAAGATAAAATGTATTTTTGTCAGGAGAAAGTCATTTTTGTTCCAGGCTGTTGTGTATTATAGGGGGCCAAACTAGTGCCCCCCAGATAGAGTGCCCAACCTTATTATGTTGAGATATGTAGTTTTGAACCCTGCTACATTACATCCACAGAGTCCAAATAGGAGAGAGTAGTGAGGGGACTGATCAGGTACAATTTTAGAATTTTGTTTTGTGTTTTATTTTGTTTTGAATAAATGATTTGGTTCTAGGAGATCTACAAAATGTGTATGAGACCCCAATGAGTAATCCAGATTAAATGTGTATGACAGTAACCTAAATTTTGAGGTATTTCTGTATAGATGGTTCCAGATCCTTCCAGAACGGTAAATATGGCACTGGGTATGCTGTGCTGTAGTCTCCACCCAATATGAGGTATCGTGTAAGAGACCATCCCCCTCCAGCAAATTTACACAGGAGGCAGAGGTGACGTCACTCACAGATGAGTCTTTACAGATTGGGGAGAAGGCAAAACAAAAAAATTTGTCTGAATATTGTTCATTTTATGCCAAATTTCAGTAAAATAATTTGTTTGTTTTTGTATTAATCAGGTATTTACAGGACCTGATGGGTGGGATTTACAAGTGTTCTGGATCGTCAGATGAATGTGCAAAAATAAAACTCCATCCTTTTGAAATAGTCTGTCTATATGTGACATGGGTTTCCAAAGTAAATTTGTAATGTAGAAATACTTCATCATATATGTCACGTAGCGGGTTAGTGGACCCACTAGGCCGTACCGGGGAGGCAGCTGGCCAAACAACAGGAAGCCCCAGAAATACAATGTCCCGCACAAGGGTACCTGGATAGTCCAGACAGTGGCCGCAGCTCTTGCACTGATGGAGATGGGTGCAGTAGGTATCGCCAAACGTGGTGGATGACACAGGTGCCGCAGGTTGCGCCAGACGTGGCGGATTCCTCCAGACGTGGCAGATGACACAGAACGTGGCGGATTCCTCCGAACGTGGCAGATGACACAGGACGTGGCACGACTCGACACTAATAGGCACAGCACGGGATACAGGAAAAGGAAACAAGGCATGGGTAACAACTTGAACGGAAAACACTAAGGGACCATTTGCAAGACAGACTGGGAAAACGAACAACGCTCAGGCAAGGATCGGAAGGCCTGGGGCCTTCTTATAAACCAGGAAATTGTGGCAGTTGATGATGATGACGATTTCCTTTGTGCGTGCACCCTACGGGACACAGCAGACCGGAGCGGAGGTAAGCGCTGGCGTCTCCTTGGAAGGAGATGGGGACCAGCGCTCACGGATCCATGGCTGCGGGTGTCGGGAGGTGAGTAAACCCGACGCTACAATATAAAGTATGTACAAGACAGGATACGAGGCACCAGGTAAATCATCCAGAAACCACTCTCACCTTCTTGTTCATCTCAAGGAGCGGAGCTGGAGGTGCTCGCTGAGGCTGTAACCTGGCAGAAAGTAAGATGGCCGACATTTGCACGGACTCTAGGTACGCTTTTGGCATCACCCACAATTATGGGCCCATTGGTAGTAGGAACTTTATTGGATCATCGGGTAAGCCAATTGAGAGCAAGAGATAACAGACCTGACAACAAGGGTATGTGCGGCCAGGTGTCAGTAAATTGGCTTGTCCCTGGATACAATGCCACCGCTAGGTTTGTAGCAGCCGGCATGATGTGCACACGGCGTGATATAGGTAAAAGAGCAAAGGTACCTGTGAAAAGTGCAGCCCGGGCAGATTACCCGTCCCAGCGACTGCAGAACATACAACTACCCGAGGTAGAAGTGTATGACAATGTGCTCGTATGACTTGTAGAGCTGTTCTCAGGGTGGCCTGAAGCCCGGCCTGTATCTTCCCCACTGCAGAACATACAACTACCCGAGGTAGAAGTGTATGGCAATGTGCTTGTATGTGTAGACCTGTCCTCAGGGAGGCCTGAAGCCCGGCCAGTATCTTCCCCACTGCAGAACATACAACTACACGAGGTAGAAGTGTATGACAATGTGCTTGTATGTGTAGACCTGTCCTCAGGGAGGCCTGAAGCCCGGCCGGTATCTTCCCCACTGCAGAACATACAACTACCCGAGGTAGAAGTGTATGACAATGTGCTCGTATGTGTAGATCTGTTCTCAGGGGGGTCTGAAGCCCGGCCGGTATCTTCCCCACTGCAGACGTTGTGTGTAGTGACAGGGGAATCGTTTTTATCCCAAGTATTCAACTGGTGTTTGTACAATGATAAGATGTCAGAAGTTCTCCAGATGTTATTCCAAAGTTAGTTTATTTAATAACTGTAATCAAGAAGTGTTGTGGGAATATTAAATACTGAGGTTAAGTTTTATGTAAAGTTCTGGATCAGCCTCAGCATTGGACTAGTGGAGGCGTCAGATAAAAGGCACAGAAGTGGAATATTCCCATGTGTAAACATTTATTTTTATTTTCTTTGTGAATGGAAAATTTCAGAGCAGAGAATTCTGTGCAGTATAAATATATATATAAGAAGAAAAATGAGTTTGCATGTATCACTTCTAGTTACTGCTCAATGTGAATGTTTAATGTAAAGATGTTATTTGTTAATGTTTATTTTCAATTGAATTATCTGATTAAGATTAATTAATGACTATTGGATGTAAAGATTGTTCTCAACAGGAAGAGTCCGACTGGGAGCGGAAGGCGTGAGAACCAGATTCTGACAGAATGTGGACGGATAAAGGAAGGCAAACCGGTAGCACCCAAGGCACTCTTGATGGCACTTGCATTGATGGTGTATGACCTCACATAGGCCCCAAGACTGCAAGGATCGATGTGGTGAGATCTAATTGGTATGTCCCAGGCTTTACAGCTGTTGCTGCTAAATTCTGTTAGAGCTGTTTGATTTGCCTACAGAACAGTCCTGGCAGACCGGTGCCAACCTTATCATACCCGCCTCCCACGAAGAGAAAAGACCCTGGCAATACAAATCAGAGTAAGAAAAATTGGTTTGTGACATTTGTTAGATAAACATGTGGAATCTGTGTATATTTTTGTGAGTAAAAGCTGTTCCAGGTAATCCGCTCAAAACAAGGTACAAATCCTGCAATGTACCCAGTAGCTACACAGTCAGTAGCTATCAGTCAGGATTTGGCCCAGGAGCTGATATCCAGCTTGCCAGGGGGAAATGCAGAAGTTTTGTAGAAGGGTCAACACTGTAAACATTGAGTCTCTGCATAAACTTGATGGATTTGTCAATAGAAGTTTAAGAAGTTATGTAATGCTTCCAATTGTACTTCAGTTACCATAAAAACATCCGACTAGAAGATCGAAAAACACTAAAGCCTCTGTGACTCCAACCTCTCTGGAAAATTGTGATTTCCTGATGGCCGTTTGGTGATCCTATCCAGACAACAGAGGTGGAGATAGATGTGCATGGTTCTCTCCTTGAAGTCTAAACGCGAGGTCTGGGTTTCAGAGCTTGGCATGGGGACCCCCGCCACCACCCTTACTCCTGCTCTGTCCTTACTAGTTGTACCTTCCACTCCCTGCCCTTGTCATTGAGGTCCCATCACCAGAGGACGCGTGTGTGTATATAGGCAGAGTTCCGCTTTATCATATCAATGACTGTTACTTGTCTCTTGTTGTGTTTCATCGATTAAATTTTTAGGATCTGCAGGGTCAGATGGTAAATACCGGTGCCTCCTCATAAGCCTCATCCTGTGGATACTGGTGCCTATAGTCCGCTGGAAAATTGTATCTAAGAAAGGTAAGAAAATTTAACTCCATAATGACTGGCAGATAATAAACTGGTGCAGAGTCCGACCCATGAAAACTGTGTCTCTGCAGTGACCCCGACATCTGCTGGTGAAAGGAAAGATAAGAAGAGACGACGACTGGTGAGTAAATTGCAAAAGGTTCATTGTCTGACACGTTCACACAGCGTCCTACGTGTCTCTGCTTTACCGATCTTACTAATAAGTCACCGTCAATATTGGACTTTAACTGTACCCAAAATGCACCAGTCCTGAAACGAAAACAGACGAAGTCTAGAGAATTACACAATAACAAGGATCTCAAAATTAAAAAAAGGTTGAGAGGGCCGTGCCTATAAGAGCTTACAATCTAAATGTGATGTGGGCAATGACGCAATAGGTACCAAGTTCTGAGTCTAGGGGAGCAGCCGGTTACATTGGGTAAATTCTGCCACCAGACCCTGAAACCGATGTAACATCCATGGCCGCGGACCGTTGGGATTACTCACCCCTCGACGGCCGCAGCCATGATCTGGTGAGCGCTGGTCTGCATCTCCTCCCGAGGAGACGCCAGCGCTCACTTCCGCTCCACTCTGCGGTGCCCCACGGTGTAAAACATCAGTCCATGTTCACCCTGGACTATAAGAAGGGCCCTGCCCCTTTGCTCATTGCCTGAGCATTGTTAGTATTTACATGTTGGTCCTTGCAAATGTTCCCTTAGTGTTTACCCGTGCCCTGCTACCTGTATCCCGTGCTGTTATTGTTCCTGAGCCTGTTAGTGATTGGAGTAGTGTCCTGCTGCTCCTATTGTCATCTGCCACGTCTGGCGCATCCTACTGCACCTGATGTCATCCGCAACGTCTGGCGCAACCTGCTGCCATCCACCACGTCTAGCGCAACCTGCTGCACCTGCTGCCATCCACCACGTCTAGCGCAACCTGCTGCACCTGCTGTCATCCACGTCTGGCGCAACCTGCTGCACCCACCTCCAACCGTGCTAAAGCCTCTGCCACTGTCTGGATTATTCAGATACCCTTGTGCGGGACTTTGTATTGATTGGGTGCTCTGTTTGGCCAGCTGCCTCCCCGCTACGGAGGTGCGGCATAGTGGGTCCACATACCCACAGACCGTGACAACCGGTACCTGCGCCAACACTGAAATACCGGAGGAGTAATACAGAAAATAAAAGCAAAACGCAGATTAATGAAGAGTTCAAGTTATAATGATTAGTTGTGTGTGGTCCCTATAGTCTCTAGAGTTATATGACAAAAGGGTCCCAGAAACTATGTGATATAAAGACAGGCATAAAGCTGTGGATGTTAGGAGTCTAATGGACTTGGGGGATATTGGTGGACAATAAACTTGACTTTAGCAACCAGTGCCAGGCAGCTGCTGCCAAGGCAAGTAAGATTATGGGATGCTTCAAAAGGGCTTAGATGTGCTGTACATGATTTTGTCTCCATACAAATCACGTATGGGCTATAGAACATATAGTAACTGAACTGAAGCAGGGACAGAGGAGGGCGATGCCACCACATAGAGGAGGTCACTGGTGTTCTCTTAATAATCTGTCTTTGAGCAGAACAATGATCTAGATCTTCATTACTCCACCATATCCCCTCAACCAAAGGGAACAAAGATAAAGAAAGTAACGGAGACCAGAGAAGAGAACATTGAATACGCTTCCCTGAGGATAACGTCATCTAATCTGTCATCCACACTCGACACAAGTAACATGGACGCCACCAGTGTTAGATGCCAACCTGAAGATGTAGGAGACACTAGGTTCTGCGTGAAATAATGTACCATTTATAAATTTCTGGCTCCTGGCATCTTAGTTTCCCTACATTTATATATCCCAGCCTTAAATATTGCAGCTTCTCTACTGACAAAGTGTACAAGGTGCTGCTGACGTGTCCAGAGGTGGACATTCAGTGCAGAAGTCTCCTAGAACATGGAGGAGACCTGTAGGCAGCGGCATATGGAGGATCCTTTACAGTGAGAATACATTGATATACTAGAGACGGATGGACGATCCTCCGGCCTGGTCCTGATTCCATTGCCAGATTTTAGTTTGGTTTCAGCCCTGATAGTTCTCCCACATGTTATTTAATCCCTCGTTGACATTTTATTTAGAAAAAAAACAACTCCTAGTCATCGAAGTAGTCCAGCGAATCCGATGTAGTCCAAAGCGATCGTAGGGAACCCGGAAAAAAACACCAAAAAATACACATTAATATAGAAACAATACAGTTCTTATACTTACCTCTCCAGCGACGCTTCCCGGCAGTAAACCAGCCAATCACTTCTCTTCTGCCGTTTTTTGGTGAACATTATTCGGTAGGGGTGCTGGAGCCGGACAAGGTTGGGAATTTCGGCCTCTATAGGATGTGATGGTTACAGGCTCGTTATTCCAGATTGAGGGAGGTTTATTATCTCAGTCTTTTCATCTCTATTCTCATCTATGGATGGAATTATTATAAACTTTCACTGTCGCCCGATGTCCCGCGTTACACCTGACATTTGATATGAGGGATCGGTGTTCATGTCTCATGTGGACTAGGAGGGATTTCATCCCTTCGCTATGATTGTGCGTTACCCAGGATGCAATATGACACAGACGCACAATTGTATCTCATTTATTTTTGTTAGTGATGTAGCACCAACCTATTGTGCAGCGCTGTACACAGATTGTCCACATTCACATCCGTCCTTGGCCTCAAAGGCTTATAATCAAATTTTCCATGTTAAAACACTGGAGACAATTCCACAAGAGGCTCATTAGTCTATCAGTATGATTTTGGAGTCGGGGAGCCTGGAGGAAACCAACGAGAGCACGGGGAGAACCCACAGAAGTTGTGCACATCCTGAAACCCAGGACCCCAGCGCTGCAAGACAACAGAGACAACAGAGACAACCACTGAACCCCCCCCCCCCCTCATTTCTGTCCATGAACGTCGGAGATATCCTGAAATACACGCAAAATGTACGGCTAAAACGCAGTGTGAACCAGGCCCAACCGACAGGCAGAGAAGGCGTTATCTATTGGCTGGTGGCAGATGGAGAGTGGAACTGAGCATGTGCGTCCTCCCTCATTCAGCACAGTGGGACGACGTGCACATTACTATACAGACTGAACACCAGGGGGCGCCGTTATAATGAAGTAAAGGGAATAACTCGCAACTGGAGCATTTTTGTAACAAAGTGAATGACGAAACAAATGAATTTCTCGTACTGAATTATATTACAATCATATTTAATATTGGGACAACTCCTTTAAGATTGGATTATTGCAAAACAAATCATAAAAGGGTCATAAAGGGGTTAGTAATGACAGAAATTGAAAAAAGCCATAAATAACAGGTGACCCCATGATTTGGTCGGAACTGATGATTACTCCCTTGTGATAGGACGGCCGCCAACCAGACCCCCCCCCCCACATGTTACCGGAGGACTCTGACGACTACTCCCCCGTGAAAAACTGAAGACATTGGCGTCTCGGATGACTCCATAAATGTGGACTGGCTCTTGGTGCTGCCGTTACCACAATTATCAGAGGATTCCTTCATACTTTGCATTTTAAAAATATAAAATGGTAAAAAACAATTGCATCAAAAATAAAATAAAAAAATAGCTGCAATATTTATATACAGAAGTCGATGTAGCAATGGAAGCATAAAGCTTGCCTGGCACCATGGTATCTCAGGAATACAGGAGTATAAATCCTATAAATACACGTGCCAACGGAGAGATGCGATTCACAGCCCGGACGCAGGATTGAGCCACGTAAAATATAAAGTCAGATGTGCCCAAGCGTCTAATCCTCTCCCTGGACGGCAGAAAGATATAAAATTCATTGTGCCCGTGCCGGATCCAGTTCTGAAATGAACAATGATGCTTCCTCCAGTAAAGGGAAAGTGTCGCTGAGATATCTGCGGAGAAAACAAACAATTATTATTATAGTTCTAACCGGCACCCAGGTATGTGCATCAAAGAGGCCCCCCTATATCTGCGATAGGATCCAGTGATCTCCTCTGATCCTCATCCTCCTATATCTGCGATAGGAACCAGTGATCTCCTCTGATCCTCAACATCTCTTATATCTGCGATAGGATCCAGTGATCTCCTCTGATCCTCAACATCTCTTATATCTGCGATAGGAACCAGTGATCTCCTCTGATCCTCATATATCTGGGATAGGAACCAGTGATCTAATAGATCCTCATATATCTGGGATAGGAACCAGTGATCTAATTGATCCTCATATATCTGAGATAGGAACCAGTGATCTCCTCTTATCCTCATCCTCCTATATCTGGGATAGGAACCAGTGATCTAATTGATCCTCATATATCTGAGATAGGAACCAGTGATCTAATTGATCCTCATATATCTGAGATAGGAACCAGTGATCTCCTCTTATCCTCATCCTCCTATATCTGAGATAGGAACCAGTGATCTAATTGATCCTCATATATCTGGGATAGGAACCAGTGATCTCCTCTTATCATCATCCTCCTATATCTGGGATAGGAACCAGTGATCTAATTGATCCTCATATATCTGAGATAGGAACCAGTGATCTCCTCTTATCCTCATCCTCCTATATCTGGGATAGGAACCAGTGATCTAATTGATCCTCATATATCTGAGATAGGAACCAGTGATCTAATTGATCCTCATATATCTGAGATAGGAACCAGTGATCTCCTCTTATCCTCATCCTCCTATATCTGAGATAGGAACCAGTGATCTAATTGATCCTCATATATCTGGGATAGGAACCAGTGATCTCCTCTTATCATCATCCTCCTATATCTGGGATAGGAACCAGTGATCTAATTGATCCTCATATATCTGGGATAGGAACCAGTGATCTCCTCTTATCCTCATCCTCCTATATCTGAGATAGGAACCAGTGATCTAATTGATCCTCCTATATCTGGGATAGGAACCAGTGATCTCCTCTGATCCTCATCCTCCTATATCTGGGATAGGAACCAGTGATCTAATTGATCCTCATATATCTGAGATAGGAACCAGTGATCTAATTGATCCTCATATATCTGAGATAGGAACCAGTGATCTCCTCTTATCCTCATCCTCCTATATCTGAGATAGGAACCAGTGATCTAATTGATCCTCATATATCTGGGATAGGAACCAGTGATCTCCTCTTATCATCATCCTCCTATATCTGAGATAGGAACCAGTGATCTAAT
Source organism: Rhinoderma darwinii (assembly GCF_050947455.1). NCBI lineage: Eukaryota > Metazoa > Chordata > Amphibia > Anura > Rhinodermatidae > Rhinoderma > Rhinoderma darwinii. Next base: position 481,166,531 of record NC_134688.1, read on the forward strand.
TGATCCTCCTATATCTGGGATAGGAACCAGTGATCTCCTCTGATCCTCATCCTCCTATATCTGTGATAGGAACCAGTGATCTCCTCTGATCCTCATCCTCCTATATCTGGGATAGGATCCAGTGATCTCCTCTGATCCTCATCCTCCTATATCTGGGATAGGAACCAGTGATCTCCTCTGATCCTCATCCTCCTATATCTGGGGTAGGAACCAGTGATCTCCTCTGATCCTCATCCTCCTATATCTGTGATAGGAACCAGTGATCTCCTCTGATCCTCATCCTCCTATATCTGGGATAGGATCCAGTGATCTCCTCTGATCCTCATCCTCCTATATCTGGGATAGGAACCAGTGATCTCCTCTGATCCTCATCCTCCTATATCTGGGGTAGGAACCAGTGATCTCCTCTGATCCTCATCCTCCTATATCTGGGATAGGATCCAGTGATCTCCTTTGAAGTTTTTGGTGCATTATAAATATATATATATATTTATTTTTCTTGTAATAATATATATATATTTCTGTTTTTCCAGTGTTACTGGGACTGCCTTAAACAGCCTAATAGCAGGGTAAATTAGCCCTGTAAATCACAAATGTCGCTGTTTGGGCTGCGCTAAGTGTAGTTAGAACGCAGCTCCGTCCTGCAACCAGTGATCATGTGATCAATCACATGTCCACCGAAGCCAACAGAGGTAGCGGTTCACCTGAGTGAGTGCTATGTAGACAGAAGCGCTTATAATCCTCCTTCGTCTTCTCTCCGGATTGTCAGGTTTTAGCTGCAGGATCGCTTATTCAGTCTGTGTTGTCTCCAGCACAGGGGAGATTGGTGCTGCTGCTGTATTTAGACTACAGACGATTGATGGTACATTATAACAAACCCTCAGCTGTGAGTATTGCTCTCTACAAGCTTTTACAGTCCTGCTGTTATGTCATGCTTTATACTGCAGCTTTGCTTTTACCAGTGTTACTCACTTTTCTGGTTTGATGACCAGGCTGAACACCTGCCTGGTTGTCCGATCGTCTGGAGCCTCGAATACATATTTTCCATGGTCGCTCTCATCGACGTTATTTATGGTCAGGTTACCGGACTCCGTCTCCAGGGAATATCTGCCCCGGGTAATAGACGGCTGATCATTTCTGTTTTCACTCTCTACCAAAATCTTCTTACCCTTCTTCCAGGTGATCTTCTCTGCTTGTCCGACATTTACAGGATAAAAAGTGGTGCTACCAAGAGCTGCACCTGCTGGGGAGGGGACACGTGACTGTCAGCAATATCCCAAATATACACATATAACCGCAACAATATCCCAGATATACACATATACCCACAGCAATATACCAGATATACACATATAACCACAACAATATACCAGATATACACATATAACCACAACAATATACCAGATATACACATATACCCACAATATACCAAATATACACATATAACCACAACAATATACCAGATATACACATATAACCACAGCAATATACCAGATATACACATATACCCACAACAATATACCAGATATACACATATACCCACAGCAATATCCCAGATATACACATATAACCACAGCAATATCCCAGATATACACATATAACCACAACAATATCCCAGATATACACATATACCCACAACAATATCCCAGATATACACATATAACCACAACAATATCCCAGATATACACATATACCCACAGCAATATCCCAGATATACACATATACCCACAACAATATACCAGATATACACATATACCCACAGCAATATACCAGATATACACATATACCCACAACAATATCCCAGATATACACATATATATCTACAACAATATACCAGATATACACATATACCCACAGCAATATACCAGATATACACATATACCCACAACAATATACCAGATATACACATATACCCACAACAATATACCAGATATACACATATACCCACAACAATATCCCAGATATACACATATACCCACAGCAATATACCAGATATACACATATACCCACAACAATATACCAGATATACACATATAACCACAACAATATACCAGATATACACATATACCCACAACAATATACCAGATATACACATATACCCACAACAATATACCAGATATACACATATACCCACAACATTATACCAGATATACACATATACCCACAACAATATACCAGATATACACATATACCCACAACAATATACCAGATATACACATATACCCACAACAATATACCAGATATACACATATACCCACAACAATATACCAGATATACACATATAACCGCAACAATATACCAGATATACACATATACCCACAACAATATACCAGATATACACATATACCCACAACAATATACCAGATATACACATATACCCACAACAATATACCAGATATACACATATAACCGCAACAATATACCAGATATACACATATAACCACAGCAATATACCAGATATACACATATACCCACAGCAATATACCAGATATACACATATACCCACAACAATATCCCAGATATACACATATACCCACAACAATATACCAGATATACACATATACACACAGCAATATCCCAGATATACACATATACCCACAGCAATATACCAGATATACACATATAACCACAGCAATATACCAGATATACACATATAACCACCACAATATCCCAGATATACACATATACCCACAGCAATATCCCAGATATACACATATACCCACAACAATATACCAGATATACACATATAACCACAACAATATCCCAGATATACACATATACCCACAACAATATCCCAGATATACACATATACCCACAACAATATCCCAGATATACACATATAACCACCACAATATCCCAGATATACACATATACCCACAGCAATATACCAGATATACACATATACCCACAACAATATCCCAGATATACACATATAACCACCACAATATCCCAGATATACACATATACCCACAGCAATATACCAGATATACACATATAACCGCAACAATATCCCAGATATACACATATACCCACAGCAATATACCAGATATACACATATACCCACAACAATATACCAGATATACACATATACCCACAACAATATACCAGATATACACATATAACCGCAACAATATACCAGATATACACATATACCCACAACAATATACCAGATATACACATATAACCGCAACAATATACCAGATATACACATATAACCACAACAATATACCAGATATACACATATACCCACAACAATATACCAGATATACACATATACCCACAACAATATACCAGATATACACATATACTCACAACAATATACCAGATATACACATATACTCACAGCAATATACCAGATATACACATATACGCACAACAATATCCCAGATATACACATATACCCACAACAATATCCCAGATATACACATATACCCACAACAATATCCCAGATATACACATATAACCACAACAATATACCAGATATACACATATACCCACAACAATATACCAGATATACACATATAACCGCAACAATATACCAGATATACACATATACCCACAACAATATACCAGATATACACATATACCCACAGCAATATACCAGATATACACATATACCCACAACAATATACCAGATATACACATATAACCACAACAATATCCCAGATATACACATATAACCACAGCAATATCCCAGATATACACATATACCCACAGCAATATCCCAGATATACACATATAACCACAACAATATACCAGATATACACATATACCCACAACAATATACCAGATATACACATATACCCACAACAATATACCAGATATACACATATAACCGCAACAATATACTAGATATACACATATACCCACAACAATATACCAGATATACACATATACCCACAACAATATACCAGATATACACATATAACCGCAACAATATACCAGATATACACATATACCCACAACAATATCCCAGATATACACATATACCCACAGCAATATCCCAGATATACACATATACCCACAACAATATACCAGATATACACATATAACCGCAACAATATCCCAGATATACACATATAACCACAGCAATATACCAGATATACACATATAACCACAACAATATCCCAGATATACACATATACCCACAACAATATCCCAGATATACACATATAACCACAACAATATACCAGATATACACATATACCCACAACAATATACCAGATATACACATATACCCACAACAATATACCAGATATACACATATACCCGCAACAATATCCCAGATATACACATATACCCACAGCAATATACCAGATATACACATATACCCACAACAATATACCAGATATACACATATACCCGCAACAATATCCCAGATATACACATATACCCACAACAATATACCAGATATACACATATACCCACAACAATATACCAGATATACACATATACCCACAGCAATATCCCAGATATACACATATAACCACAACAATATACCAGATATACACATATACCCACAACAATATACCAGATATACACATATACCCACAACAATATCCCAGATATACACATATACCCACAACAATATCCCAGATATACACATATACCCACAACAATATACCAGATATACACATATACCCACAACAATATCCCAGATATACACATATAACCACAACAATATACCAGATATACACATATACCCACAACAATATACCAGATATACACATATAACCGCAGCAATATCCCAGATATACACATATAACCACAACAATATACCAGATATACACATATACCCACAACAATATCCCAGATATACACATATACCCACAACAATATACCAGATATACACATATAACCACAACAATATACCAGATATACACATATACCCACAACAATATACCAGATATACACATATACCCACAACAATATACCAGATATACACATATACCCACAACAATATACCAGATATACACATATACCCACAACAATATACCAGATATACACATATAACCACAACAATATACCAGATATACACATATAACCACAGCAATATACCAGATATACACATATAACCACAGCAATATCCCAGATATACACATATAACCACAACAATATACCAAATATACACATATAACCACAACAATATACCAGATATACACATATACCCACAGCAATATCCCAGATATACACATATAACCACAACAATATACCAGATATACACATATACCCACAACAATATACCAGATATACACATATACGCACAACAATATACCAGATATACACATATAACCACAACAATATACCAGATATACACATATACCCACAGCAATATCCCAGATATACACATATACTCACAGCAATATACCAGATATACACATATACGCACAACAATATCCCAGATATACACATATAACCACAACAATATACCAGATATACACATATACCCACAACAATATACCAGATATACACATATACCCACAACAATATCCCAGATATACACATATACCCACAACAATATACCAGATATACACATATACTCACAACAATATACCAGATATACACATATACCCACAACAATATACCAGATATACACATATACACACAGCAATATCCCAGATATACACATATAACCACAGCAATATACCAGATATACACATATACCCACAGCAATATACCAGATATACACATATACCCACAACAATATACCAGATATACACATATAACCACAGCAATATACCAGATATACACATATACCCACAACAATATACCAGATATACACATATACCCACAACAATATACCAGATATACACATATAACCACAACAATATCCCAGATATACACATATACCCACAACAATATACCAGATATACACATATACCCACAACAATATACCAGATATACACATATACCCACAACAATATACCAGATATACACATATACCCACAACAATATACCAGATATACACATATAACCACAACAATATCCCAGATATACACATATACCCACAACAATATACCAGATATACCAGATATACACATATAACCACAACAATATCCCAGATATACACATATACACAGCAATATCCCAGATATACACATATACCCACAACAATATACCAGATATACACATATACCCACAACAATATACCAGATATACACATATACCCACAACAATATACCAGATATACACATATAACCACAACAATATACCAGATATACACATATACCCACAACAATATACCAGATATACACATATACCCACAACAATATACCAGATATACACATATACCCACAACAATATACCAGATATACACATATAACCACAACAATATCCCAGATATACACATATACCCACAACAATATACCAGATATACACATATACCCACAACAATATACCAGATATACACATATACCCACAGCAATATACCAGATATACACATATACCCACAACAATATACCAGATATACACATATACCCACAACAATATACCAGATATACACATATAACCACAACAATATACCAGATATACACATATACCCACAACAATATACCAGATATACACATATACCCACAACAATATACCAGATATACACATATACCCACAGCAATATACCAGATATACACATATACCCACAACAATATCCCAGATATACACATATACCCACAGCAATATCCCAGATATACACATATAACCACAACAATATACCAGATATACACATATACCCACAACAATATACCAGATATACACATATAACCACAACAATATACCAGATATACACATATACCCACAACAATATACCAGATATACACATATAACCACAACAATATACCAGATATACACATATACCCACAACATTATACCAGATATACACATATAACCACAACAATATACCAGATATACACATATACCCACAACAATATACCAGATATACACATATACCCACAACAATATACCAGATATACACATATACCCACAACATTATACCAGATATACACATATAACCACAACAATATCCCAGATATACACATATACCCACAACATTATACCAGATATACACATATAACCACAACAATATACCAGATATACACATATACCCACAACAATATACCAGATATACACATATACCCACAACAATATACCAGATATACACATATACCCACAACAATATACCAGATATACACATATACCCACAACAATATACCAGATATACACATATAACCGCAACAATATCCCAGATATACACATATACCCACAACAATATACCAGATACACATATACCCGCAACAATATACCAGATATACACATATAACCACAACAATATCCCAGATATACACATATACCCACAACAATATACCAGATATACACATATACCCACAGCAATATACCAGATATACACATATAACCACAGCAATATACCAGATATACACATATACCCACAACAATATACCAGATATACACATATACCCACAACAATATCCCAGATATACACATATACCCACAACAATATACCAGATATACACATATACCCACAACAATATACCAGATATACACATATACCCACAACAATATACCAGATATACACATATACCCGCAACAATATACCAGATATACACATATACCCACAACAATATCCCAGATATACACATATAACCACAACAATATCCCAGATATACACATATACCCACAACAATATCCCAGATATACACATATAACCACAACAATATACCAGATATACACATATAACCACAGCAATATACCAGATATACACATATACCCACAACAATATCCCAAATATACACATATACCCACAACAATATACCAGATATACACATATACCCACAACAATATCCCAAATATACACATATACCCACAACAATATACCAGATATACACATATACCCGCAACAATATACCAGATATACACATATACCCACAACAATATCCCAGATATACACATATAACCACAACAATATCCCAGATATACACATATACCCACAACAATATCCCAGATATACACATATAACCACAACAATATACCAGATATACACATATAACCACAACAATATCCCAGATATACACATATAACCACAGCAATATACCAGATATACACATATACCCACAACAATATCCCAAATATACACATATACCCACAACAATATACCAGATATACACATATACCCACAACAATATCCCAAATATACACATATACCCACAACAATATACCAGATATACACATATACCCACAACAATATCCCAAATATACACATATACCCGCAACAATATACCAGATATACACATATAACCACAGCAATATCCCAGATATACACATATACCCGCAACAATATACCAGATATACACATATACCCACAACAATATACCAGATATACACATATAACCACAACAATATACCAGATATACACATATACCCACAACAATATCCCAAATATACACATATAACCACAACAATATACCAGATATACACATATAACCACAACAATATACCAGATATACACATATACCCTCAGCAATATCCCAGATATACACATATAACCACAACAATATCCCAGATATACACATATACCCACAACAATATACCAGATATACACATATAACCACAGCAATATCCCAGATATACACATATACCCGCAACAATATCCCAGATATACACATATACCCACAACAATATACCAGATATACACATATAACCACAACAATATCCCAGATATACACATATACCCACAACAATATACCAGATATACACATATACCCACAACAATATACCAGATATACACATATACCCACAACAATATCCCAGATATACACATATACCCGCAACAATATACCAGATATACACATATAACCACAACAATATCCCAGATATACACATATACCCACAACAATATACCAGATATACACATATACCCACAACAATATACCAGATATACACATATACCCACAACAATATACCAGATATACACATATACCCACAACAATATACCAGATATACACATATAACCACAACAATATCCCAGATATACACATATAACCACAGCAATATCCCAGATATACACATATAACCACAGCAATATCCCAGATATACACATATACCCACAACAATATACCAGATATACACATATAACCACAACAATATACCAGATATACACATATACCCACAGCAATATACCAGATATACACATATAACCACAACAATATCCCAGATATACACATATACCCACAACAATATACCAGATATACACATATAACCACAACAATATACCAGATATACACATATACCCACAGCAATATACCAGATATACACATATAACCACAACAATATCCCAGATATACACATATACCCACAACAATATACCAGATATACACATATACCCACAACAATATCCCAAATATACACATATACCCACAACAATATACCAGATATACACATATACCCACAACAATATCCCAAATATACACATATACCCACAACAATATACCAGATATACACATATACCCACAACAATATCCCAAATATACACATATACCCGCAACAATATACCAGATATACACATATAACCACAGCAATATCCCAGATATACACATATACCCGCAACAATATACCAGATATACACATATACCCACAACAATATACCAGATATACACATATAACCACAACAATATACCAGATATACACATATACCCACAACAATATCCCAAATATACACATATAACCACAACAATATACCAGATATACACATATAACCACAACAATATACCAGATATACACATATACCCTCAGCAATATCCCAGATATACACATATAACCACAACAATATCCCAGATATACACATATACCCACAACAATATACCAGATATACACATATAACCACAGCAATATCCCAGATATACACATATACCCGCAACAATATCCCAGATATACACATATACCCACAACAATATACCAGATATACACATATAACCACAACAATATCCCAGATATACACATATACCCACAACAATATACCAGATATACACATATACCCACAACAATATACCAGATATACACATATAACCACAACAATATACCAGATATACACATATACCCGCAACAATATACCAGATATACACATATAACCACAACAATATCCCAGATATACACATATACCCACAACAATATACCAGATATACACATATACCCACAACAATATACCAGATATACACATATACCCACAACAATATACCAGATATACACATATACCCACAACAATATACCAGATATACACATATAACCACAACAATATCCCAGATATACACATATAACCACAGCAATATCCCAGATATACACATATAACCACAGCAATATCCCAGATATACACATATACCCACAACAATATACCAGATATACACATATAACCACAACAATATACCAGATATACACATATACCCACAGCAATATACCAGATATACACATATAACCACAACAATATCCCAGATATACACATATACCCACAACAATATACCAGATATACACATATAACCACAACAATATACCAGATATACACATATACCCACAGCAATATACCAGATATACACATATAACCACAACAATATCCCAGATATACACATATACCCACAACAATATACCAGATATACACATATACCCACAACAATATCCCAGATATACACATATAACCGCAACAATATCCCAGATATACACATATACCCACAACAATATACCAGATATACACATATACCCACAACATTATACCAGATATACACATATACCCGCAACAATATACCAGATATACACATATAACCACAGCAATATACCAGATATACACATATAACCACAACAATATCCCAGATATACACATATACCCACAACAATATCCCAGATATACACATATAACCACAACAATATCCCAGATATACACATATACCCACAACAATATACCAGATATACACATATAACCACAACAATATACCAGATATACACATATAACCACAGCAATATCCCAGATATACACATATACCCACAACAATATCCCAGATATACACATATACCCACAACAATATACCAGATATACACATATACCCGCAACAATATCCCAGATATACACATATACCCACAACAATATACCAGATATACACATATACCCACAGCAATATACCAGATATACACATATACCCACAACATTATACCAGATATACACATATAACCACAACAATATCCCAGATATACACATATACCCACAACAATATCCCAGATATACACATATACCCACAACAATATACCAGATATACACATATACCCACAACAATATACCAGATATACACATATACCCACAACAATATACCAGATATACACATATACCCGCAACAATATCCCAGATATACACATATAACCACAACAATATCCCAGATATACACATATAACCACAACAATATCCCAGATATACACATATACCCACAACAATATACCAGATATACACATATAACCACAACAATATACCAGATATACACATATACCCACAACAATATCCCAGATATACACATATACCCACAGCAATATACCAGATATACACATATAACCGCAGCAATATACCAGATATACACATATACCCACAACAATATCCCAGATATACACATATACCCACAACAATATCCCAGATATACACATATACCCACAACAATATACCAGATATACACATATACCCACAACAATATACCAGATATACACATATACCCACAACAATATACCAGATATACACATATACCCGCAACAATATACCAGATATACACATATACCCGCAACAATATCCCAGATATACACATATACCCACAGCAATATACCAGATATACACATATACCCACAACAATATACCAGATATACACATATACCCACAACAATATACCAGATATACACATATACCCACAACAATATACCAGATATACACATATACCCGCAACAATATACCAGATATACACATATACCCACAACAATATCCCAGATATACACATACACCCACAACAATATACCAGATATACACATATACCCACAACAATATACCAGATATACACATATACCCACAACAATATCCCAGATATACACATATACCCACAACAATATACCAGATATACACATATAACCACAACAATATACCAGATATACACATATAACCACAACAATATCCCAGATATACACATATAACCGCAACAATATCCCAGATATACACATATACCCACAACAATATACCAGATATACACATATACCCGCAACAATATCCCAGATATACACATATACCCACAGCAATATACCAGATATACACATATAACCACAACAATATACCAGATATACACATATACCCACAGCAATATCCCAGATATACACATATAACCGCAGCAATATCCCAGATATACACATATACCCACAACAATATCCCAGATATACACATATAACCACAACAATATACCAGATATACACATATAACCACAACAATATACCAGATATACACATATAACCGCAACAATATCCCAGATATACACATATACCCACAACAATATCCCAGATATACACATATACCCACAACAATATACCAGATATACACATATACCCACAACAATATACCAGATATACACATATACCCGCAACAATATCCCAGATATACACATATACCCACAACAATATACCAGATATACACATATAACCACAACAATATCCCAGATATACACATATACCCACAACAATATACCAGATATACACATATACCCACAACATTATACCAGATATACACATATAACCACCACAATATCCCAGATATACACATATACCCACAACAATATACCAGATATACACATATAACCACAGCAATATACCAGATATACACATATAACCACAACAATATCCCAGATATACACATATACCCACAACAATATCCCAGATATACACATATACCCACAGCAATATCCCAGATATACACATATAACCACAACAATATACCAGATATACACATATAACCACAACAATATCCCAGATATACACATATACCCACAGCAATATACCAGATATACACATATAACCGCAACAATATCCCAGATATACACATATACCCGCAACAATATCCCAGATATACACATATACCCACAACAATATACCAGATATACACATATACCCACAACAATATACCAGATATACACATATACCCACAACAATATACCAAATATACACATATACCCACAACAATATACCAGATATACACATATACCCACAACAATATACCAGATATACACATATACCCACAACAATATACCAGATATACACACATAACCACAGCAATATACCAGATATACACGTATAACCACAACAATATACCAGATATACACATATACCCACAACAATATCCCAGATATACACATATACCCACAACAATATACCAGATATACACATATACCCACAACAATATACCAGATATACACACATAACCACAGCAATATACCAGATATACACGTATAACCACAACAATATACCAGATACACACATATACCCACAGCAATATCCCAGATATACACATATACCCACAACAATATACCAGATATACACATATACCCACAACAATATACCAGATATACACATATACCCACAACAATATACCAGATATACACATATACCCACAACAATATACCAGATATACACATATACCCACAACAATATACCAGATATACACATATACCCACAGCAATATCCCAGATATACACATATACCCACAACAATATCCCAGATATACACATATACCCACAACAATATCCCAGATATACACATATACCCACAACAATATCCCAGATATACACATATAACCGCAACAATATACCAGATATACACATATACCCACAGCAATATACCAGATATACACATATACCCACAGCAATATACCAGATATACACATATACCCACAACAATATACCAGATATACACATATACCCACAGCAATATACCAGATATACACATATACCCACAACAATATACCAGATATACACATATAACCGAAACAATATCCCAGATATACACATATACCCACAACAATATACCAGATATACACATATACCCACAACAATATACCAGATATACACATATACCCGCAACAATATACCAGATATACACATATACCCACAACATTATACCAGATATACACATATACCCACAACAATATCCCAGATATACACATATACCCACAACAATATACCAGATATACACATATACCCACAGCAATATACCAGATATACACATATACCCACAACAATATACCAGATATACACATATACCCACAACAATATACCAGATATACACATATAACCACAACAATATCCCAGATATACACATATACCCACAACAATATACCAGATATACACATATACCCACAACAATATACCAGATATACACATATACCCACAACAATATACCAGATATACACATATACCCACAACATTATACCAGATATACACATATACCCACAACATTATACCAGATATACACATATAACCACCACAATATCCCAGATATACACATATACCCACAACAATATACCAGATATACACATATACCCACAACAATATACCAGATATACACATATACCCACAACATTATACCAGATATACACATATACCCACAACAATATCCCAGATATACACATATACCCACAACATTATACCAGATATACACATATAACCACCACAATATCCCAGATATACACATATACCCACAACAATATACCAGATATACACATATACCCACAACAATATCCCAGATATACACATATAACCACAGCAATATCCCAGATATACACATATAACCACAGCAATATACCAGATATACACATATAACCACAGCAATATACCAGATATACACATATAACCACCACAATATCCCAGATATACACATATAACCACAACAATATACCAGATATACACATATACCCACAACAATATACCAGATATACACATATACCCACAGCAATATCCCAGATATACACATATACCCTCAGCAATATCCCAGATATACACATATACCCACAACAATATACCAGATATACACATATACCCACAACAATATACCAGATATACACATATACTCACAACAATATACCAGATATACACATATACCCACAACAATATACCAGATATACACATATACCCACAACAATATCCCAGATATACACATATACCCACAACAATATCCCAGATATACACATATAACCACAACAATATCCCAGATATACACATATAACCACAACAATATACCAGATATACACATATACCCACAACAATATACCAGATATACACATATACTCACAACAATATACCAGATATACACATATACCCACAGCAATATACCAGATATACACATATAACCACAGCAATATACCAGATATACACATATACCCACAACATTATACCAGATATACACATATACCCACAACATTATACCAGATATACACATATAACCACCACAATATCCCAGATATACACATATACCCACAACAATATACCAGATATACACATATACCCACAACAATATCCCAGATATACACATATAACCACAGCAATATCCCAGATATACACATATAACCACAGCAATATACCAGATATACACATATAACCACAGCAATATACCAGATATACACATATACCCACAACAATATCCCAGATATACACATATAACCGCAACAATATACCAGATATACACATATACCCACAACATTATACCAGATATACACATATACCCACAACAATATACCAGATATACACATATACCCGCAACAATATACCAGATATACACATATACCCACAACAATATACCAGATATACACATATACCCACAACAATATACCAGATATACACATATACCCACAGCAATATCCCAGATATACACATATAACCACCACAATATCCCAGATATACACATATAACCACAACAATATACCAGATATACACATATACCCACAACAATATACCAGATATACACATATACCCACAACAATATACCAGATATACACATATAACCACAACAATATACCAGATATACACCTATAACCACAGCAATATCCCAGATATACACATATAACCACAACAATATACCAGATATACACATATACCCACAACAATATACCAGATATACACATATACCCACAACAATATACCAGATATACACATATAACCACAACAATATACCAGATATACACCTATAACCACAGCAATATCCCAGATATACACATATAACCACAACAATATACCAGATATACACATATACCCACAGCAATATCCCAGATATACACATATACCCACAACAATATACCAGATATACACATATACCCACAACAATATACCAGATATACACATATACTCACAACAATATACCAGATATACACATATACCCACAACAATATACCAGATATACACATATACCCACAACAATATCCCAGATATACACATATACCCACAACAATATCCCAGATATACACATATAACCACAACAATATCCCAGATATACACATATACCCACAACAATATACCAGTTATACACATATACCCACAACAATATACCAGATATACACATATACCCACAACAATATACCAGATATACCAGATATACACATATACCCACAACAATATCCCAAATATACACATATACCCACAACAATATCCCAGATATACACATATACCCACAACAATATACCAGATATACACATATACCCACAACAATATACCAGATATACACATATACCCACAACAATATACCAGATATACCAGATATACACATATACCCACAACAATATACCAGATATACACATATACCCACAACAATATCCCAGATATACACATATACCCACAACAATATCCCAGATATACACATATACCCACAGCAATATACCAGATATACACATATACCCACAACAACATACCAGATATACACATATACCCACAACAATATCCCAGATATACACATATACCCACAACAATATCCCAGATATACACATATACCCACAACAATATCCCAGATATACACATATACCCACAACAATATCCCAGATATACACATATACCCACAGCAATATACCAGATATACACATATACCCACAGCAATATACCAGATATACACATATACCCACAGCAATATACCAGATATACACATATACTCACAACAATATACCAGATATACACATATACCCACAACAATATACCAGATATACACATATAACCACAGCAATATACCAGATATACACATATACTCACAACAATATACCAGATATACACATATACCCACAGCAATATACCAGATATACACATATAACCACAGCAATATACCAGATATACACATATACCCACAACAATATCCCAGATATACACATATACCCACAACAATATCCCAGATATACACATATACCCACAGCAATATACCAGATATACACATATACCCACAACATTATACCAGATATACACATATACCCACAGCAATATACCAGATATACACATATACCCACAACATTATACCAGATATACACATATAACCACCACAATATCCCAGATATACACATATACCCACAACAATATACCAGATATACACATATACCCACAACAATATCCCAGATATACACATATAACCACAGCAATATACCAGATATACACATATAACCACAACAATATCCCAGATATACACATATAACCACAACAATATCCCAGATATACACATATACCCACAACAATATCCCAGATATACACATATAACCACAGCAATATACCAGATATACACATATAACCACAGCAATATACCAGATATACACATATAACCACCACAATATCCCAGATATACACATATAACCACAACAATATACCAGATATACACATATAACCACAGCAATATACCAGATATACACATATAACCACAACAATATCCCAGATATACACATATAACCACAACAATATACCAGATATACACATATAACCACAACAATATCCCAGATATACACATATACCCACAACAATATACCAGATATACACATATACCCACAGCAATATCCCAGATATACACATATACCCACAACAATATACCAGATATACACATATACCCACAACAATATACCAGATATACACATATACTCACAACAATATACCAGATATACACATATACCCACA
Organism: Rhinoderma darwinii; assembly: GCF_050947455.1. NCBI lineage: Eukaryota > Metazoa > Chordata > Amphibia > Anura > Rhinodermatidae > Rhinoderma > Rhinoderma darwinii. The sequence continues at coordinate 481,184,716 of NC_134688.1, forward strand.
ACAATATACCAGATATACACATATACCCACAACAATATCCCAGATATACACATATACCCACAACAATATCCCAGATATACACATATAACCACAACAATATCCCAGATATACACATATACCCACAACAATATACCAGATATACACATATACCCACAACAATATACCAGATATACACATATACCCACAACAATATACCAGATATACCAGATATACACATATACCCACAACAATATACCAGATATACACATATACCCACAACAATATACCAGATATACACATATACCCACAACAATATACCAGATATACACATATACCCACAGCAATATCCCAGATATACACATATACTCACAACAATATACCAGATATACACATATACCCACAACAATATACCAGATATACACATATACTCACAACAATATACCAGATATACACATATACCCACAGCAATATACCAGATATACACATATACCCACAACAACATACCAGATATACACATATACCCACAACAATATACCAGATATACACATATACCCACAACAATATACCAGATATACCAGATATACACATATACCCACAACAATATACCAGATATACACATATACCCACAACAACATACCAGATATACACATATACCCACAACAATATACCAGATATACACATATACCCACAACAATATACCAGATATACCAGATATACACATATACCCACAACAATATACCAGATATACACATATACCCACAACAATATCCCAGATATACACATATACCCACAACAACATACCAGATATACACATATACCCACAACAATATACCAGATATACACATATACCCACAACAATATACCAGATATACACATATACCCACAACAATATACCAGATATACACATATACCCACAACAATATACCAGATATACACATATACCCACAACAATATACCAGATATACACATATACCCACAACAATATACCAGATATACACATATACCCACAACAATATCCCAGATATACACATATACCCACAACAATATACCAGATATACACATATACCCACAACAATATACCAGATATACACATATAACCACAACAATATACCAGATATACACATATACCCACAACAATATCCCAGATATACACATATACCCACAGCAATATCCCAGATATACACATATACCCGCAACAATATCCCAGATATACACATATACCCACAACATTATACCAGATATACACATATACCCACAACAATATACCAGATATACACATATACCCGCAGCAATATACCAGATATACACATATAACCACAGCAATATACCAGATATACACATATAACCACAACAATATCCCAGATATACACATATACCCACAACAATATACCAGATATACACATATACCCACAACAATATACCAGATATACACATATACCCACAGCAATATCCCAGATATACACATATACCCGCAACAATATCCCAGATATACACATATACCCACAACAATATACCAGATATACACATATACCCACAACAATATCCCAGATATACACATATACCCACAACAATATACCAGATATACACATATACCCACAACAATATCCCAGATATACACATATAACCACAGCAATATCCCAGATATACATATATAACCACAGCAATATACCAGATATACACATATACCCACAGCAATATACCAGATATACACATATACCCACAACAATATACCAGATATACACATATACCCACAACAATATACCAGATATACACATATACCCACAACAATATACCAGATATACACATATACCCACAACAATATACCAGATATACACATATACCCACAACAATATACCAGATATACACATATACCCACAGCAATATACCAGATATACACATATAACCACAGCAATATACCAGATATACACATATACCCACAACAATATACCAGATATACACATATACCCACAACAATATACCAGATATACACATATACCCACAACAATATCCCAGATATACACATATACCCACAACAATATACCAGATATACACATATACCCACAACAATATCCCAGATATACACATATACCCACAGCAATATACCAGATATACACATATACCCACAACAATATCCCAGATATACACATATAACCACAACAATATCCCAGATATACACATATAACCACAACAATATACCAGATATACACATATACCCACAACAATATCCCAGATATACACATATACCCACAACAATATCCCAGATATACACATATACCCACAACAATATACCAGATATACACATATACCCACAACAATATACCAGATATACACATATACCCACAACAATATCCCAGATATACACATATACCCACAACAATATCCCAGATATACACATATACCCACAGCAATATACCAGATATACACATATAACCACAACAATATACCAGATATACACATATACCCACAACAATATCCCAGATATACACATATACCCACAGCAATATCCCAAATATACACATATACCCACAACAATATACCAGATATACACATATAACCACAACAATATCCCAGATATACACATATAACCACAACAATATACCAGATATACACATATACCCACAGCAATATCCCAGATATACACATATACCCACAACAATATACCAGATATACACATATACCCACAACAATATACCAGATATACACATATACCCACAACAATATACCAGATATACACATATACCCACAACAATATACCAGATATACACATATACCCACAACAATATACCAGATATACACATATACCCACAACAATATACCAGATATACACATATACCCACAACAATATACCAGATATACACATATACCCACAACAATATACCAGATATACACATATACCCACAACAATATACCAGATATACACATATACTCACAACAATATACCAGATATACACATATACCCACAGCAATATACCAGATATACACATATAACCACAGCAATATCCCAGATATACACATATACCCACAGCAATATACCAGATATACACATATACCCACAACAATATACCAGATATACACATATAACCACAACAATATCCCAGATATACACATATAACCACAACAATATACCAGATATACACATATACCCACAGCAATATCCCAGATATACACATATACCCACAACAATATACCAGATATACACATATACCCACAACAATATACCAGATATACACATATACCCACAACAATATACCAGATATACACATATACCCACAACAATATACCAGATATACACATATACCCACAACAATATACCAGATATACACATATACCCACAACAATATACCAGATATACACATATACCCACAACAATATACCAGATATACACATATACCCACAACAATATACCAGATATACACATATACCCACAACAATATACCAGATATACACATATACTCACAACAATATACCAGATATACACATATACCCACAACAATATACCAGATATACACATATACCCACAACAATATACCAGATATACACATATACTCACAACAATATACCAGATATACACATATACCCACAACAATATACCAGATATACACATATACCCACAACAATATACCAGATATACACATATACCCACAACAATATACCAGATATACACATATACCCACAACAATATACCAGATATACACATATAACCACAACAATATACCAGATATACACATATACCCACAACAATATACCAGATATACACATATACCCACAACAATATACCAGATATACACATATACCCGCAACAATATCCCAGATATACACATATAACCACAGCAATATACCAGCGGCAACCGAACCCCCCAAACTACACGTGTCTCATCAGGAGGAGCGTACTGGACCGAGGCAGCTGCTACCAAACTATTACAAGGACATCACGCGATAAAAAAGGACGAGCGTGCGGCTGGATTCACACTCAGCGTTTTGCTGCATTTTTATACGTTTTTCAGGCGCTTTTTTCCATAATCTTCTCTATGGGACTTTAAAAAAGCCATAAAAAATGCACGTTACGTGTTAATATCGCTGACTTTTTTACAAGCGTTTTTTTTAATGCAGTTTAAATGGCCAGAAAACGTGTGTGTGAAAGACGCCCAAATCCTTCCACCTCTAATAACACCGAAGTTGAGAACAATAAGGGTAGGAACGCACCGCGGAGTCAGGACGAATATGAAGCGTAAAACTACACAGCGTATCCGCCGTGGCTGCCGCTGGGGATTCAGTCTGAAAAACCGCAGCAAATCACGATGTGGTTTTTCGGGCAGCCTGTCCGCTGTGGAAATGGAAAAAAAACATTCAAACTTACCATGGCGACGCGTCTCTCTCTTCTGAGCGCAGCTCGGCCTCCTGGGAGGACGCTGTAGTCCATGTAACTCCCATAGCCTTTGATTGGCTGCAGGAGTCACATGGGATGAAACGTCATCCCAGGAGGCCGCGCTGCGCTACAGCCGGGGGGGGGGGGGGGGGGGGAGTATGAGCTTCATTGATCATTTTCAGATTATAATCTGCAGTGTTCACCCTGTGTCTGTTCCTACCCTTAAGGGCCTGTTCACACACAATTCTGCCTCGAAAAATCAGCTCCAGTTATTTTGAAGTGGTTTTGCACCACACGCGTCTTTTTGCCGGGATTTTTTTTTTTAGCTATGTCTTCAACAGACGGAGGGAATAACCGCGAGTGTTTTTTGCCGAAAAACGCGTCAAACACGTCAAAAAACGTGGCAAGAAAACGTCTTATTTTCATCTCCCATTGATTTCAGTGGGGTTTTTGAGATGGAAACTGCTCAAGATACGGCATATCGTGTCTTTTTCCCACGAGCGGTTTCCACAGCAAAGAATCTCTGTGTGAACAGGGCCTAAATAATATAAGAGACTTAGAGTTAAAATGAAAGGTATGTTCACACGGAGCTTTTTCAGGCATATTTCAAAGCGCAAAACAGTCGCATTACGCTCCAAAATACGCCTTGAGAACGGCTCCGCACAGCAGATCATGGTTCTCGTAGTGCATGCGAGGTGTCAGTTTAGGAAGCGGTTTAAAAAAACAAAGGTGTAAAATTCCGCCGGGTATAAGAGAGGGAAGCGTCACTTCTTTTTTGAGGCCGATTTGGACCATTTCCCATGGACAACGCCAAAAACACTTTGAAGAAACACTTAAAAAACATTTGGAGGATTCCTCGTGAGAAGAGTCCCGTATTTCTCTGCTTCATAGACGTCATGTGAACATAACCCTCAGCGGTCCTAGCGGGGACAGACGTGGGCAGTGCAGGGGTTAAACGCCCGCTCTACGGCCAATCACTTGCCAAGAATAGAGGGACGTCTTCTAGGATGAGATCTGCTCCGGCTGTGGCGGTTTTATTACCTGTAGTGCCGTCTCCGCTCTCTGTAGATTGCGTTTTCACCGATCTCTTAATCTGGAGTTCAGTTTCTGCATTCCCCAGATCAAGTACTGCAAAATAATGAGAATAAAGAATTAGAGGCCAGACACGGGGGAGGAGAGGCTGCGGACACCGGGGCAGGAGAGGCTGCGGACACCGGGGCAGGAGAGGCTGCGGACACCGGGGCAGGAGAGGCTGCGGACACCGGGGCAGGAGAGGCTGCGGACACCGGGGCAGGAGAGGCTGCGGACACCGGGGCAGGAGAGGCTGCGGACACCGGGGCAGGAGAGGCTGCGGACACCGGGGCAGGAGAGGCTGCGGACACCGGGGCAGGAGGTCAGCGCTGAGAACAACCCCCAGCAACCAATGGAATTGTGTGTGGAAATTTTTCTATTTAACTCAATGGGGCTGCAAAACCCGCAACTGAAAGCCGAGTGATGCGACTTGTGGCGGAATCGCAGCTCAGGAAAAAAAGAAAAAATCCTACTTACCCAGAACTCCCTCCTCCTTCCTGCAGTCCGGCCTCCTGGGATGGCGTTTCACCCCATGTGACTTCCGCTGCCAATCACAGACTGCAGCGTCATTATAGAAAGCCGGACTATGCACAGTAGAGAGGGAGGGGCCAAGTATAAACGGTTTGTTTTTCAGCGCTGCTTTTCACAGCAGAAATTTTGCCCGAAAAAACACTCCATAATAGACTTAGATCAGGAAATCAGAAGACGCGCCAAATTTATGACCGTCACATCGTGCCAGACACTTTCCTCTTCCTTATATCAATTGGCTGATTTTTTTTCTCGGAAAAAGCCAATCAGAAACCAAGCGACTCACTGCTCACCCGGGCTCTTCTGCGGTTTGGTTTTACCGATCAGTTGGGTCTCAGTGCTCGCACCCCCACCAATCAGAACTTCTGACACGTCACTATGACATATGTGTGTATTTGTGTCGCTATGCCATGTCAGAAGTTTTCTGAAAGTTTAGTTACCCTATAAAAATTCTAAAGAAACGTTTTGTAGCCAGGATGATATCAGCGTCCACAGTCTGTCCATCTCCAGCAGACGGCGATCGTATGATCATCATCTGATCTGAGGGATGGACCGGATTACGGAGAGGGAAACGAACAATCCGGTCTCTACCACAATCCTCAGAATAGTTCAATTACCACCCAAAAATGTGCAAACAAGAAAGGACGAACCAACGTCAACCATCGCGTCCAGACTCGTCATTACACAACGGTGCTGCATAGAGAAAAACCGCACGTTACGGGACCGGGGGTGTAAGAGGCTTCCAGCGCAGACACATACGCACCACGAAGACCGAACTCAGAGCGGACAGAACTTTCATCAGACTGCCGGACATCAGCGTGATATATCCCATCATGTCCCGACATGAGCTCCATCCTCAGAGACCCCTTATATAACGACAGTCCTTCAGCCACAGGATCGGAGCCGCAGGTCACGGTCAGAAGATCTCCGCCATCTTTTCTCCAGATTATTCTCTCAGCATTCTCAGCGTTGGGGATATTCAGACGCAGCTCATTCTTTACAGGATAAACCAGGACAACCCCTGAGGACAAGAGAAGAAAACGTCATTATACCGGAGAGTAACATCATCAGACACTGTCATTATACCGGAGAGTAACATCATCAGACACCGTCATTATACCGGAGAGTAACATCATCAGACACCGTCATTATACCGGAGAGTAACATCATCAGACACTGTCATTATACCGGAGAGTAACATCATCAGACACTGTCATTATACCGGAGAGTAACATCATCAGACAGTGTCATTATACCGGAGAGTAACATCATCAGACACCGTCATTATACCGGAGAGTAACATCATCAGACACCGTCATTATACCGGAGAGTAACATCATCAGACACCGTCATTATACCGGAGAGTAACATCATCAGACACCGTCATTATACCGGAGAGTAACATCATCAGACACTGTCATTATACCGGAGAGTAACATCATCAGACACCGTCATTATACCGGAGAGTAACATCATCAGACACCGTCATTATACCGGAGAGTAACATCATCAGACACCGTCATTATACCGGAGAGTAACATCATCAGACACTGTCATTATACCGGAGTAACATCATCAGACACTGTCATTATACCGGAGAGTAACATCATCAGACACTGTCATTATACCGGAGAGTAACATCATCAGACACTGTCATTATACCGGAGAGTAACATCATCAGACACTGTCATTATACCGGAGAGTAACATCATCAGACACCGTCATTATACCGGAGAGTAACATCATCAGACAGTGTCATTATACCGGAGAGTAACATCATCAGACACTGTCATTATACCGGAGAGTAACATCATCAGACACCGTCATTATACCGGAGAGTAACATCATCAGACACTGTCATTATACCGGAGAGTAACATTATCAGACACCGTCATTATACCGGAGAGTAACATCATCAGACACTGTCATTATACCGGAGAGTAACATTATCAGACACTGTCATTATACCGGAGAGTAACATCATCAGACACCGTCATTATACCGGAGAGTAACATCATCAGACACTGTCATTATACCGGAGTAACATCATCAGACACTGTCATTATACCGGAGAGTAACATCAGACAGTGTCATTATACCGGAGAGTAACATCATCAGACACCGTCATTATACCGGAGAGTAACATTATCAGACAGTGTCATTATACTGGAGAGTAACATCATCAGACACTGTCATTATACTGGAGAGTAACATCATCAGACAGTGTCATTATACCGGAGAGTAACATCATCAGACACTGTCATTATACCGGAGAGTAACATCATCAGACAGTGTCATTATACCGGAGAGTAACATCATCAGACAGTGTCATTATACCGGAGAGTAACATCAGACAGTGTCATTATACCGGAGAGTAACATTATCAGACACTGTCATTATACCGGAGTAACATCATCAGACACTGTCATTATACCGGAGAGTAACATCAGACAGTGTCATTATACCGGAGTAACATCATCAGACACTGTCATTATACCGGAGAGTAACATCATCAGACACCGTCATTATACCGGAGAGTAACATCATCAGACAGTGTCATTATACCGGAGAGTAACATCATCAGACAGTGTCATTATACCGGAGAGTAACATCAGACAGTGTCATTATACCGGAGAGTAACATCATCAGACAGTGTCATTATACCGGAGAGTAACATCAGACAGTGTCATTATACCGGAGAGTAACATCATCAGACAGTGTCATTATACCGGAGTAACATCATCAGACACTGTCATTATACTGGAGAGTAACATCATCAGACACCGTCATTATACCGGAGAGTAACATCATCAGACAGTGTCATTATACCGGAGAGTAACATCATCAGACACTGTCATTATACCGGAGAGTAACATCATCAGACACTGTCATTATACCGGAGAGTAACATCATCAGACACCGTCATTATACTGGAGAGTAACATCATCAGACAGTGTCATTATACCGGAGAGTAACATCATCAGACAGTGTCATTATACCGGAGAGTAACATCATCAGACACTGTCATTATACCGGAGTAACATCATCAGACACTGTCATTATACTGGAGAGTAACATCATCAGACAGTGTCATTATACCGGAGAGTAACATCATCAGACACCGTCATTATACCGGAGAGTAACATCATCAGACACTGTCATTATACTGGAGAGTAACATCATCAGACAGTGTCATTATACCGGAGAGTAACATCATCAGACACTGTCATTATACCGGAGAGTAACATCATCAGACACCGTCATTATACCGGAGTAACATCATCAGACACTGTCATTATACCGGAGAGTAACATCATCAGACACTGTCATTATACCGGAGAGTAACATCATCAGACACCGTCATTATACCGGAGAGTAACATCATCAGACACTGTCATTATACCGGAGAGTAACATCATCAGACAGTGTCATTATACCGGAGAGTAACATCATCAGACACCGTCATTATACCGGAGAGTAACATCATCAGACACCGTCATTATACCGGAGAGTAACATCATCAGACACTGTCATTATACCGGAGAGTAACATCATCAGACAGTGTCATTATACCGGAGAGTAACATCATCAGACACTGTCATTATACCGGAGAGTAACATCATCAGACACCGTCATTATACCGGAGAGTAACATCATCAGACACCGTCATTATACCGGAGAGTAACATCATCAGACACTGTCATTATACCGGAGAGTAACATCATCAGACAGTGTCATTATACCGGAGAGTAACATCATCAGACACTGTCATTATACCGGAGAGTAACATCATCAGACACTGTCATTATACCGGAGAGTAACATCATCAGACAGTGTCATTATACCGGAGAGTAACATCATCAGACAGTGTCATTATACCGGAGAGTAACATCATCAGACAGTGTCATTATACCGGAGAGTAACATCATCAGACAGTGTCATTATACCGGAGAGTAACATCATCAGACACTGTCATTATACCGGAGAGTAACATCATCAGACACTGTCATTATACCGGAGAGTAACATCATCAGACACTGTCATTATACCGGAGAGTAACATCATCAGACACTGTCATTATACCGGAGAGTAACATCATCAGACACTGTCATTATACCGGAGAGTAACATCATCAGACACTGTCATTATACCGGAGAGTAACATCATCAGACACCGTCATTATACCGGAGAGTAACATCATCAGACACTGTCATTATACCGGAGAGTAACATTATCAGACACCGTCATTATACCGGAGAGTAACATCATCAGACACTGTCATTATACCGGAGAGTAACATTATCAGACACTGTCATTATACCGGAGAGTAACATCATCAGACACTGTCATTATACCGGAGAGTAACATTATCAGACACTGTCATTATACCGGAGTAACATCATCAGACACTGTCATTATACCGGAGAGTAACATCAGACAGTGTCATTATACCGGAGAGTAACATCATCAGACAGTGTCATTATACCGGAGAGTAACATCATCAGACAGTGTCATTATACCGGAGAGTAACATCAGACAGTGTCATTATACCGGAGAGTAACATCATCAGACACTGTCATTATACCGGAGAGTAACATCATCAGACAGTGTCATTATACCGGAGTAACATCATCAGACACTGTCATTATACTGGAGAGTAACATCATCAGACACCGTCATTATACCGGAGAGTAACATCATCAGACAGTGTCATTATACCGGAGAGTAACATCATCAGACACTGTCATTATACCGGAGAGTAACATCATCAGACACTGTCATTATACCGGAGTAACATCATCAGACACTGTCATTATACCGGAGAGTAACATCATCAGACACTGTCATTATACCGGAGAGTAACATCATCAGACAGTGTCATTATACCGGAGAGTAACATCAGACACTGTCATTATACTGGAGAGTAACATCATCAGACAGTGTCATTATACCGGAGAGTAACATCATCAGACACCGTCATTATACCGGAGAGTAACATCATCAGACACTGTCATTATACCGGAGAGTAACATCAGACACTGTCATTATACCGGAGAGTAACATCATCAGACAGTGTCATTATACTGGAGAGTAACATCATCAGACACTGTCATTATACCGGAGAGTAACATCATCAGACAGTGTCATTATACCGGAGAGTAACATCATCAGACAGTGTCATTATACCGGAGAGTAACATCATCAGACAGTGTCATTATACCGGAGAGTAACATCATCAGACAGTGTCATTATACCGGAGAGTAACATCATCAGACAGTGTCATTATACCGGAGAGTAACATCATCAGACACTGTCATTATACCGGAGAGTAACATCATCAGACACCGTCATTATACCGGAGAGTAACATCATCAGACACTGTCATTATACCGGAGAGTAACATCATCAGACACCGTCATTATACTGGAGAGTAACATCATCAGACACTGTCATTATACCGGAGAGTAACATCATCAGACACCGTCATTATACCGGAGAGTAACATCATCAGACACCGTCATTATACTGGAGAGTAACATCATCAGACACTGTCATTATACCGGAGAGTAACATCATCAGACACTGTCATTATACCGGAGAGTAACATCATCAGACACTGTCATTATACCGGAGTAACATCATCAGACAGTGTCATTATACCGGAGAGTAACATCATCAGACAGTGTCATTATACCGGAGAGTAACATCATCAGACACTGTCATTATACCGGAGAGTAACATCATCAGACACTGTCATTATACCGGAGAGTAACATCATCAGACAGTGTCATTATACCGGGGAGTAACATCATCAGACAGTGTCATTATACCGGAGAGTAACATCATCAGACACTGTCATTATACCGGAGTAACATCATCAGACACTGTCATTATACCGGAGTAACATCATCAGACACTGTCATTATACCGGAGAGTAACATCATCAGACACTGTCATTATACCGGAGAGTAACATCATCAGACACTGTCATTATACCGGAGAGTAACATCATCAGACACTGTCATTATACCGGAGAGTAACATCATCAGACACTGTCATTATACCGGAGAGTAACATCATCAGACACCGTCATTATACCGGAGAGTAACATCATCAGACACCGTCATTATACCGGAGAGTAACATCATCAGACACCGTCATTATACCGGAGAGTAACATCATCAGACAGTGTCATTATACCGGAGAGTAACATCATCAGACAGTGTCATTATACCGGGGAGTAACATCATCAGACAGTGTCATTATACCGGAGAGTAACATCATCAGACACTGTCATTATACCGGAGTAACATCATCAGACACTGTCATTATACCGGAGTAACATCATCAGACACTGTCATTATACCGGAGAGTAACATCATCAGACACTGTCATTATACCGGAGAGTAACATCATCAGACACTGTCATTATACCGGAGAGTAACATCATCAGACACCGTCATTATACCGGAGAGTAACATCATCAGACACCGTCATTATACCGGAGAGTAACATCATCAGACACCGTCATTATACCGGAGAGTAACATCATCAGACACTGTCATTATACCGGAGAGTAACATCATCAGACAGTGTCATTATACTGGAGAGTAACATCATCAGACAGTGTCATTATACCGGAGAGTAACATCATCAGACACTGTCATTATACCGGAGAGTAACATCATCAGACACTGTCATTATACCGGAGAGTAACATCATCAGACAGTGTCATTATACCGGAGAGTAACATCATCAGACACCGTCATTATACCGGAGAGTAACATCATCAGACAGTGTCATTATACCGGAGAGTAACATCATCAGACAGTGTCATTATACCGGAGAGTAACATCATCAGACACTGTCATTATACCGGAGAGTAACATCATCAGACACTGTCATTATACTGGAGAGTAACATCATCAGACACTGTCATTATACCGGAGTAACATCATCAGACACTGTCATTATACCGGAGTAACATCATCAGACAGTGTCATTATACCGGAGAGTAACATCATCAGACAGTGTCATTATACCGGAGAGTAACATCATCAGACACTGTCATTATACTGGAGAGTAACATCATCAGACAGTGTCATTATACCGGAGAGTAACATCATCAGACACCGTCATTATACCGGAGAGTAACATCATCAGACACTGTCATTATACCGGAGAGTAACATCATCAGACACTGTCATTATACCGGAGAGTAACATCATCAGACAGTGTCATTATACCGGAGAGTAACATCATCAGACAGTGTCATTATACCGGAGAGTAACATCATCAGACAGTGTCATTATACCGGAGAGTAACATCATCAGACACTGTCATTATACCGGAGAGTAACATCATCAGACAGTGTCATTATACCGGAGAGTAACATCATCAGACACTGTCATTATACCGGAGAGTAACATCATCAGACAGTGTCATTATACCGGAGAGTAACATCAGACAGTGTCATTATACCGGAGTAACATCATCAGACAGTGTCATTATACCGGAGAGTAACATCATCAGACAGTGTCATTATACCGGAGAGTAACATCAGACACTGTCATTATACTGGAGAGTAACATCATCAGACAGTGTCATTATACCGGAGAGTAACATCATCAGACACCGTCATTATACCGGAGAGTAACATCATCAGACACTGTCATTATACCGGAGAGTAACATCATCAGACACTGTCATTATACCGGAGAGTAACATCATCAGACAGTGTCATTATACCGGAGAGTAACATCATCAGACAGTGTCATTATACCGGAGAGTAACATCATCAGACACTGTCATTATACCGGAGAGTAACATCATCAGACAGTGTCATTATACCGGAGAGTAACATCATCAGACACTGTCATTATACCGGAGAGTAACATCATCAGACAGTGTCATTATACCGGAGAGTAACATCAGACAGTGTCATTATACCGGAGAGTAACATCATCAGACACTGTCATTATACCGGAGAGTAACATCATCAGACAGTGTCATTATACCGGAGAGTAACATCATCAGACACTGTCATTATACCGGAGAGTAACATCATCAGACAGTGTCATTATACCGGAGAGTAACATCATCAGACACCGTCATTATACCGGAGAGTAACATCATCAGACAGTGTCATTATACCGGAGAGTAACATCATCAGACAGTGTCATTATACCGGAGAGTAACATCATCAGACACTGTCATTATACCGGAGAGTAACATCATCAGACACTGTCATTATACTGGAGAGTAACATCATCAGACACTGTCATTATACCGGAGTAACATCATCAGACACTGTCATTATACCGGAGTAACATCATCAGACAGTGTCATTATACCGGAGAGTAACATCATCAGACAGTGTCATTATACCGGAGAGTAACATCAGACACTGTCATTATACTGGAGAGTAACATCATCAGACAGTGTCATTATACCGGAGAGTAACATCATCAGACAGTGTCATTATACCGGAGAGTAACATCATCAGACACTGTCATTATACCGGAGAGTAACATCATCAGACAGTGTCATTATACCGGAGAGTAACATCTTCAGACACTGTCATTATACCGGAGAGTAACATCATCAGACACTGTCATTATACTGGAGAGTAACATCATCAGACAGTGTCATTATACCGGAGAGTAACATCATCAGACACCGTCATTATACCGGAGAGTAACATCATCAGACACTGTCATTATACCGGAGAGTAACATCATCAGACACTGTCATTATACCGGAGAGTAACATCATCAGACAGTGTCATTATACCGGAGAGTAACATCATCAGACACCGTCATTATACCGGAGAGTAACATCATCAGACACTGTCATTATACCGGAGTAACATCATCAGACAGTGTCATTATACCGGAGAGTAACATCATCAGACAGTGTCATTATACCGGAGAGTAACATCATCAGACACTGTCATTATACTGGACAGTAACATCATCAGACACTGTCATTATACCGGAGAGTAACATCATCAGACACTGTCATTATACTGGAGTGTAACATCATCAGACACCGTCATTATACCGGAGAGTAACATCATCAGACACTGTCATTATACCGGAGTAACATCATCAGACAGTGTCATTATACCGGAGAGTAACATCATCAGACACTGTCATTATACCGGAGAGTAACATCATCAGACACTGTCATTATACCGGAGAGTAACATCATCAGACACCGTCATTATACTGGAGAGTAACATCATCAGACAGTGTCATTATACCGGAGAGTAACATCATCAGACAGTGTCATTATACTGGAGAGTAACATCATCAGACAGTGTCATTATACCGGAGAGTAACATCATCAGACACTGTCATTATACCGGAGAGTAACATCATCAGACACTGTCATTATACCGGAGAGTAACATCATCAGACACTGTCATTATACCGGAGAGTAACATCATCAGACACCGTCATTATACTGGAGAGTAACATCATCAGACACTGTCATTATACCGGAGAGTAACATCATCAGACACCGTCATTATACTGGAGAGTAACATCATCAGACAGTGTCATTATACCGGAGAGTAACATCATCAGACAGTGTCATTATACCGGAGAGTAACATCATCAGACACCGTCATTATACCGGAGAGTAACATCATCAGACACTGTCATTATACCGGAGAGTAACATCATCAGACAGTGTCATTATACCGGAGAGTAACATCATCAGACAGTGTCATTATACCGGAGAGTAACATCATCAGACAGTGTCATTATACCGGAGAGTAACATCATCAGACACTGTCATTATACCGGAGAGTAACATCATCAGACACTGTCATTATACCGGAGTAACATCATCAGACACTGTCATTATACCGGAGAGTAACATCATCAGACACTGTCATTATACCGGAGTAACATCATCAGACAGTGTCATTATACCGGAGAGTAACATCATCAGACAGTGTCATTATACCGGAGAGTAACATCATCAGACACTGTCATTATACTGGAGAGTAACATCATCAGACAGTGTCATTATACCGGAGAGTAACATCATCAGACAGTGTCATTATACCGGAGAGTAACATCATCAGACACTGTCATTATACCGGAGAGTAACATCATCAGACACCGTCATTATACCGGAGTAACATCATCAGACACTGTCATTATACTGGAGAGTAACATCATCAGACAGTGTCATTATACCGGAGAGTAACATCATCAGACACCGTCATTATACCGGAGAGTAACATCATCAGACAGCACGGGTGCAGAATATATGAGCAGGGCGCCAACATGGGTGTGAAGGACAAACAATAAATAATACAAGTATTTCCCTTCAGTTCCTCTTCCCAATGAGCGCTGCTGCCCGGCTCGGGTGACCTGATCATTGCTGTGCCCGGCTCGGGGGACCTGATCATTGCTGTGCCCGGCTCGGGGGACCTGATCATTGCTGTGCCCGGCTCGGGTGACCTGATCATTGCTGTGCCCGGCTCGGGTGACCTGATCATTGCTGTGCCCGGCTCGGGTGACCTGATCATTGCTGTGCCCGGCTCGGGTGACCTGATCATTGCTGTGCCCGGCTCGGGTGACCTGATCATTGCTGTGCCCGGCTCGGGTGACCTGATCATTGCTGTGCCCGGCTCGGGTGACTTGATCATTGCTGTGCCCGGCTCGGGTGACCTGATCATTGCTGTGCCCGGCTCGGGTGACCTGATCATTGCTGTGCCCGGCTCGGTTGACCTGATCATTGCTGTGCCCGGCTCGGTTGACCTGATCATTGCTGTGCCCGGCTCGGGTGACCTGATCATTGCTGTGCCCGGCTCGGGTGACCTGATCATTGCTGTGCCCGGCTCGGGGGACCTGATCATTGCTGTGCCCGGCTCGGTTGACCTGATCATTGCTGTGCCCGGCTCGGTTGACCTGATCATTGCTGTGCCCGGCTCGGGGGACCTGATCATTGCTGTGCCCGGCTCGGGTGACCTGATCATTGCTGCGCCCTGCTCATCCCTTCATGTTGCACTCGTGAGCGGTGCTGAATTAGTGGGTATCTGTAAATCTATCATAGTGACATATCTGTGAACCTGTGACATTGAGCTGCTCTCACCTGAGTCTCTCTCTTCTTGTTCTTCCCCAGTCTGTGCTGATTCTTAAGATTAAAGAGAAAAAATAGCAATTAGACCTACCGGTAATTGTATTTCCAGGAATCCATCATGACAGCACTACAGGAGGTTGCCCTCTTGACCTCTGTAGGGACAGGAAGACAGAGAGGTTAAAAGGCCCCTCCCACCACCCACTTGCCAGTGTTTTTCAGTTACTACACCAGGATGGATGCCACCCGATTTTATTTCTAGGGATAATAACTGACATGTTAATTGCACAAATCAGAATTCAATCAGGGAGGGATGTAATGGTGCTGTCATGATGGATTCCTGGAAATACAATTACCGGTAGGTCTAATTGCCATTTTCCAGTACATCCCTCATGACAGCACTACAGGAGCAATACCAGATTATAATGCTCCGGCCGGGACTACGGATTGAAGGACTTTCCATCCAAAACTTAAATCCGTATCGGACAGAACATCGAGTCTATAATGTTTGTAAAACGTATGATGGCTTGACCAGGTGGCAGCTCTGCAGATTTGGTCCATAGAGGCTTCTCTTCTTTCTGCCCAGGATGCCGAGACTGCCCTCATTGAATGGGCTCTGATGCCTTGTGGGGCACATAGTCCTTGGGACTTGTAGGCTTCTTGTATGGTGGTTTTTACCCATCTCGCTAGAGAGCCTTTCTTTCCTCTATTCTTTCCCCCAAACAGGACAAATAGATTTTTATCTCGTCTCCAGGAGGAGGTTCTATCCAGATACTGAAGAATTGTTCGCCTGACATCCAGGCAATGGAATTTTTCTTCTTGTTGGTGTTTTGGATCTGGATAAAAGGAAGGCAGAATTATTTCTTGTTCTCTATGGAAAGCAGTAGATACCTTTGGAATAAAGGAGGGGTCCAGCTTTAGGATGATCTTATCCTCTTGTACTTTTAGGTACGGTTCTATGACTGACAGAGATTGGATTTCTCCAATCCTTCTTGCTGAAGTAATAGCGACTAAGAATGCAGCTTTTAGAGTTAAAAAATGCACACTAATTGTGTCGAGCGGCTCAAAGGGGGGCTCACAAAGAGTCGTTAACACCACATTCACATCCCAGGTAGGAACGGATTTCTTTAGGGAAGGTTTCAGTTTAGAGACCGCTTGGGTGAATCTTCTGATCCACCGATGTTCAGCCAGAGGAGTGTTAAAAAAATTACCTAAGGCTGAAATCTGTACTTTTAAGGTACCTAGGGCTAAGTCCTTTTTTGAATCCCGATTGTAAGAAATCTAGGATTTTCGCAATGTTGGGAGAAAAGGGGTCTGGTCCTGGGATTCCATGCCAGGAACAGAATTTCTTCCAAATCTTTTGATAGATTTTAGAGGTAACTTCTTTATGACTTGATAAGATAGTTGAAATTACCTCGTCTGACAGACCGTGGTTCCTCAAGATCTGCCTTTCAGGATCCAGGCTGACAATTTCAGAGTTTCTATTCCCTGGAAGAATAAGGGACCCTGGGAGAGAAGATTCTCCCTGGCTGGGAGCATGATAGGGTCTTCCAACGCTAGGTATTGTACGATTGGAAACCAACTTCTTTTTGGCCAATAGGGAAGAATAATGATGAGCTTTGTCAAATCTTCCTGGATTTTTCTTAATACCATTGGTATTAGAGGAAACGGAGGAAAGGCATAGGCCAGATCCATGTCCCAGGGTTGGGACAATGCATCTACTCCCAATGGGTTGTCTCTGAGATTTAGGGAGAAGAATGTCTCTACTTGAGTGTTCTTCCTCGTGGCAAACAGGTCTATTTGTGGATAACCCCAATTTCGGGTTAGGGACAGAAAGACTTCCCTGTTTAGGGACCATTCTCCAGGGTCTACTTTTTCCCGACTCAGGAAATCTGCTGATAGGTTCTCTGAGCCTTTTAGGTGGACTGCCGTGACTGATAGGACGTTTTCTTCTGCCCAACTGAAAATTTGTGTAGAGAGGGCCTGAAGAAGGTGTCTTGTTCCCCCTTGATGGCGAAGAAAGGACACTGCTGTCGTGTTGTCCGATAAAATTCTTATATGCTTCCCTTTTATAGTGGGTGAAGCTCTTATAAGTGTCTCCCATATGGCTCTTAGTTCTTTGAAGTTTGAGGACATCCTCTTCATTTGAACAGTCCATGTGCCCTGAAAGTGTTGGTCTTGGATTACTGACCCTCAGCCGTGTTTGCTGGCATCTGTGGTAATCACTACATAAGGAGAAGTTCTCCAGGGGACTCCCTTGTCTATGTTGTTTGTGCAGAGCCACCACAGGAGGGATGATTTCACAGTCTCGGAAATTTGAATTTTTAAATTCAGGGAGTTTTGTTTTCGATTCCCACCGGGACAAGATCAGATTCTGTAAGGGTCTGGAGTGAAATTGGCTCCATGGAATAGATTGGATGCAAGACGTCATCATTCCCAACATCCGCATACATTCCCTTATGGAACAGGCGTCTTTCCCCCAAAATTTTCTTACTTCAGCCAGTAGGAGTATTTTTTCTCTCTTGGGAGGAAGGAATGTTGAAGGGAGGAGTCCAGCAGTACTCCTAAGAAGACCTTCTGTTTCTGGGGAGGAAGACTCGACTTCTGAAAGTTGATTATCCATCCCAATTCTTGTAGGAGGGAAAGAACCTGTGACCGATGACTGACTAAGATAGCCGGAGTATCTGCTGTCAACAAGAAGTCGTCTAGATATGGTATAATTACTATACCTTGACTTCTTATGAATGCCATGATCTCTGCCATAATTTTTGTAAAAATTCTGGGGGCGGAGGAAAGGCCGAAGGGGAGGCAGACAAACTGGAAGTGGAGAATGGAAGGACCGTCCTGAACTGCGAATCTGAGGAATCTCTGGTACGCGGGGTGGATAGGAACGTGATAATACGCATCCTTTAAATCGATCGTACACATTGATGCCTCTTCCCTTAAAGGAACAGTGTCATCACAAATTTATTTTTCATATGTTAAAGATGTTAGTGCTTTATTAAAAACGTTTATATTTGTGTGTTTGTGTTTTACTTTTTCTTATTTTTACACTTTTTCTTCCCTATGGGGGCTGCCATTTTTTGTTCCATTTCTGTGTGTGTCGATTAACGACACATACAGACATGGAATACGGCAGCCACAGTCCCATAGGGACTGCGAACGGCTCCCGTCCCATCCACTTCTGTGTACGCCGTCTGTGTGGGAACTGCGCATGCGCCGCTCCCACACAGTCCAATTTGAAATTGGCGCCGTCCGGCGCCATTTTCCTGTGGACCGGAAGTCGCGGCCGGACAGTAAGATTACTACTTCCGGTCGCGGCTTCCGGACTTGTGCACTTGGACCAGCGGCAGCAGACGGAGCGGACGGGCCGGAGGGAGCCGCGGCGGCAGGAGCAGGTAAGAGATTTCAATGTATGTTCGTGTTTGTGTACGTTTACTACTGTATGTTAACCTACTACACTGTGTGTTAGCTCAAAAAATGGCGACACACAGTGTAGGAGGTTAGACCGTTCAAACCCCTCGTTTATCCCGGCACTAGCCAGGATAAAGGAGGGGGGGATGCTGAGAGCTCACTAGAGCGAGGGCTTTTTACCCAATTTTGCAGCAAAAAGCAATGTGGTTGCTTTACCACATGCAATGCTGCAATTTTGGGAATAGCTCCATCAAGTGACCAGCAATGGGAAATATTATAAATTAGAATCTAATTTATAATATTTCCTGACTCGTGAAAAAAATAAAAAAAATTTGAACAATGTTTAATCACCTACACACTAAATGTTTAACTAAAAAAAAAAAACATGTTTTTCTGGCAACACATTCCCTTTAATAGAGGAATAGTCGATCTGATAGACTCCATCTTGAATTTCCAATAATTCACCCATTTGTTTAGGACCTTCAGGTTGATTATTGTCCTGTAGGAACAGTTTGGTTTTTTGACCAAGAAGATTTTTGAATAGTGGCCTTTGCATATTTCGTTGTGGGGAACTGGAGAAATGGCTCTCAATTGGAGTAGTTTCTGGACGTCCTGGATAAGGATCTGATGATCTTTTGCTTGGTACTGGGTTATTAGGAATTTCTCTGGAGGAATGGAGGAAAATTCTATTTTGTATCCTTCTTCTATTATCTTTAGAACCCAGGGGTTCTGGGTTATTCTCGACCATCTGGGATAAAAATGTAGGAGTCTTCCCCCCACGCTCTTGGCGTCATTGCTTTGAGGGCTGGAATGAATTATTTGGGTTAAGGAGATATCCTCGACCCCTTTTCCCTTTGGGGTAACTCCAGCGACCGGACTTCCCTTTCCCGCTGTAGTTCTGTAAGGTAGGATCCCTCTGTTGGCGAAATCTTCCAAACTGAGGGGGTTTTTTTGGTTTCTCTTCAGGAAACCCCTTTTTCCTATCTGCTGCATTCTCCAGCATGTTATCCAGGAGAGGACCGAACATTAGAGACCCTGTAAATGGGATAGAACACAGTTTGTTCTTGGACTTCGTATCTCCTGACCACATTTTGAGCCATAATGCTCTTCTAGCAGCATTTGAGAGAGCCCCATTCCTGGCAGCAAATCTAATAGATTCTGCTGAAGCGTCTACCAAGAATCCGGTTGCCATCTTTAGTAAAGGGTAGAGATTCTAATAGATCTTGTCGTGATGTCTTCATCATCAAATGGGTCTCCAGCTGGTTTAACCATATAAACATTGCTCTTGCTACTGATGTGGCCGCGATATTAGTTGAGATCAAGGCAGAGGAAGATTCCCACGCTCTTTTCAGTAGCCCGTCTGCCTTTCGGTCCATGGCGTCCCTCAACTGAGAGGAATCTTCAAATGGGATTGAGTTTTTTTTTAGCAACCCTGGCGACTGGGACATCTACTTTTGGGATCTCATCCCAAGGCTTAGTGTCCTCTGGATCAAAGAGAAGTCTGTTTTTAAAAGCTCTTGAAATGAAGAGCCTTTTTTCTGAATCTTCCCACTCAGTTGTCACCATTCTTTTAAGATTTTCGTTTACCGGAAAAACCCTTGTTTTCTTTTCCGTTAGACCTCCAAACATCTCATCCTGGATGGTATGTGGTTGGTCTTCTTCGGGAATATCCATAGTTTCCCGTATTGCTTGAATTAAGGTATCCGACATCTCGGAAGAGAAGAAATTTTTTTTCTCTTGAGTGGAAGAAGTTGAAGGCAAGAGTTCCTCTCCTTCTAACTCATCCTCCGATAGGTAATAGCACTCCTGCTCAGAGTCAGACCCCTGAGAAGGACAATATTTTTGATCCACTTCAATCCGTGGTCTTTTTGCCCGGGAGTGTGAGGGAGTTTCTTGCGGAGGGGCTAGGGAGGCTACTGACTGACCGACTTCTTCACGAATCATAGCCCTAAGTTCAGACATGAACGTTGGTTTTTCCTCCTTTAGTATTTTTGCAATACAATCCTGACACAATTGTTTTCTATGGGACTCTGGCAATTTTTTTGCACAAGTCGCACATTTTTTAACCTACTTTTTATCAGTTTGTCTCTGAGAGGAATCTTTTTCCTAGAGAAAACAGAAGGTAGGTAAAGTATGGTGTACATACATAAGGAGTCATAACCCTTACCCAAGGGTGAGACTCACGTGACCCTGGGACATATCTGGAGTTCCATCAGGACGAGGAAGTTCCATACCGCGACAGGTAACAGGCAATGCAATATGCAATCCACGAAAATAATCCAAGTTAGAGTTATCAGCTCTAACTACATACCTGTGCGTGTCCCTTTAAATGCGGGCGTTTTGAATTTCCCGCCTTCCAAGATAGACGCAGACCGAAAGTAGTGCAACGTCATTTCCGGTCGGCTATTCGTCCAGCGTGTACCTGGAGTGCAGCCGCCATAGCCGGCGACTGAGGCTTGCTATGCGGTGCAGCGAGGATCCCTGCCGGTGCGTCCATGCCTATGGAGCTGCCGGTCCCCGCCTGGTCCGCGGCCCGGCCGAAGCCTGCTTGGGAAATCCCAGCCCCCACACACTACCAGAACCCTGCCTAGGATTCCTCCGGTATGTGTCTCAGGGAGGGAGCTAAGGGACCCGTCGTTTGAGGGGTGTTAGCCTGGGCTTTAGAAGGAAGAGAAGGGGGAGTGCACGGACCCCCCAATCTTGCCCCCTGCCCGAGTTTCTTTCCTGCACCAATACAGGAGCGACGATCTCTGCTCCTGACCCTTGTGGGGACAGGAAGAACACTGGCAAGGGGTGGTGGGAGGGGCCTTTTAACCTCTCTGTCTTCCTGTCCCTACAGAGGTCAATAGGGCAACCTCCTGTAGTGCTGTCATGAGGGATGTACTGGAAATAAAAAATAAATCAGACATTTGCACTCGGTTGATGAGGCGGAGCACACAGGGATCGGACATCCAGCCCCGCCGGCTCCTGCAACAACATCGCCATAAAGCGGAAACGGAGGATCCAACCAGCCTGATATAAACCAATCCTAATCACCGAGTCATGTGATGTACGGGAGCGGCGGGGAGTCGGCTTTATTCACTGGACAACCCCTTTAACCCCTAACAGTCTCATTAAAATTGGAAATACCATCCGGAAAAGGTCACTTTTTATTGTAGATTTTTAATTCTTATCTGAAGTAAATAGAGTTAACACAGATAGAGATCACTAACCAACGTGTCCCCCCTGTGCTGCAGCGGTAAGAACATCCCTATTTCTCGTCGTTTGTGGGAAAAGTTGTCGTTTCGGTAGGAACCATTTTGGGGTACATAGAAGATATTGAACAACTTTTTGTAAAAAATTTTTGAGGGTAGCAGAAAAAACACTGAAATTTTAGCATTGATTTTGAGATTTACTTTTCAGGCTTTCATCGTGCGGTATAAATAACATGATCACTTTATTGCAGGGGTCGTTGTTACAGCAACTCCACATTTATATCGTTTTTTACTATTTTTGCACAATAAAAACCCTTTTGACAGATTATTTGTTTTTGTGTCGCCGCATTCAGAGACAAGGACCATTGTTATTTGTCCCTTGAAGGAGCTTATTTTTTGTGCAATTACTTGTAGTTTTCATTGGTATCATTTTGGGGCACATACGACTTTTTGATCACTTTTTATTCCTGTTTTTGGAGAGAAGATGAAGAGAAAACAGCGGTCATGGAATCTGGATTTTTTTTACGGCGTTCACTGTGCAAGATAAATAACATTTTCATTTTATAGCGCAGGTCATTACTGATGTGGTGATACCATATATGTGGTTTTTTTATTACACTTTTTAAAAAATCAAACTACATAAAGGGGGAAAAAAAGTTTTTTCTTTAATTTTATTTATTTAGGATTTTTATTTTTTTTTACTTTTCTAATCACTTTTTGACTTATTTGGTCGGTTGTGGAAATAACAACTTAATTAGGCGCACAGGAGTAAGTAAAAAAAATATATAACGAAACAATCAGAGATGAGGGGGGGGATAATATGCACAAACCTTCTTGTTAGTCCTCCCCTAGGGTCATCTGAAGTCATACAGGGACAGGAGGAGGATCACAGGTCCCTGCTGTCAGCACCTCCTACCTCCGCCCTTCCCACAGGCAGAAGTGTAAAACGAACTCCAGTTCCCACTTTAAGCTGCTCTTGCTCGGCTAGATTGGGGTGAGAGACACTATTTTGGTTTTATTTTAAAGCCAAGCCTGAGCTGGAGCCCCTGTAGTGGGATCCCTCTGTAGTCCACTGCTGGCCTGAGCTGGAGCCCCTCTTTAGTGGGATCCCTCTGTAGTCCACTGCTGGCCTGAGCTGGAGCCCCTGTAGTGGGACCCCTCTGTAGTCCACTGCTGGCCTGAGCTGGAGCCCCTCTTTAGTGGGATCCCTCTGTAGTCCACTGCTGGCCTGAGCTGGAGCCCCTGTAGTGGGACCCCTCTGTAGTCCACTGCTGGCCTGAGCTGGAGCCCCTGTAGTGGGATCCCTCTGTAGTCCACTGCTGGCCTGAGCTGGAGCCCCTGTAGCGGGATCCCTCTGTAGTCCACTGCTGGCCTGAGCTGGAGCCCCTCTTTAGTGGGATCCCTCTGTAGTCCACTGCTGGCCTGAGCTGGAGCCCCTGTAGTGGGATCCCTCTGTAGTCCACTGCTGGCCTGAGCTGGAGCCCCTGTAGCGGGATCCCTCTGTAGTCCACTGCTGCCCTGAGCTGGAGCCCCTGTAGTGGGATCCCTCTGTAGTCCACTGCTGGCCTGAGCTGGAGCCCCTGTAGCGGGATCCCTCTGTAGTCCACTGCTGGCCTGAGCTGGAGCCCCTCTTTAGTGGGATCCCTCTGTAGTCCACTGCTGGCCTGAGCTGGAGCCCCTGTAGTGGGACCCCTCTGTAGTCCACTGCTGGCCTGAGCTGGAGCCCCTCTTTAGTGGGATCCCTCTGTAGTCCACTGCTGGCCTGAGCTGGAGCCCCTGTAGTGGGACCCCTCTGTAGTCCACTGCTGGCCTGAGCTGGAGCCCCTGTAGCGGGATCCCTCTGTAGTCCACTGCTGCCCTGAGCTGGAGCCCCTGTAGTGGGATCCCTCTGTAGTCCACTGCTGGCCTGAGCTGGAGCCCCCCTGTAGTGGGATCCCTCTGTAGTCCACTGCTGGCCTGAGCTGGAGCCCCTGTAGTGGGATCCCTCTGTAGTCCACTGCTGGCCTGAGCTGGAGCCCCTGTAGTGGGATCCCTCTGTAGTCCACTGCTGGCCTGAGCTGGAGCCCCCCTGTAGTGGGATCCCTCTGTAGTCCACTGCTGGCCTGAGCTGGAGCCCCTGTAGTGGGATCCCTCTGTAGTCCACTGCTGGCCTGAGCTGGAGCCCCCGTGTAGCGGGATCCCTCTGTAGTCCACTGCTGGCCTGAGCTGGAGCTCCTGTAGTGGGACCCCTCTGTAGTCCACTGCTGGCCTGAGCTGGAGCCCCTGTAGCGGGATCCCTCTGTAGTCCACTGCTGGCCTGAGCTGGAGCCCCCCTGTAGTGGGATCCCTCTGTAGTCCACTGCTGGCCTGAGCTGGAGCCCCTGTAGTGGGATCCCTCTGTAGTCCACTTCTGGCCTGAGCTGGAGCCCCCCTGTAGTGGGATCCCTCTGTAGTCCACTGCTGGCCTGAGCTGGAGCCCCTGTAGTGGGATCCCTCTGTAGTCCACTGCTGGCCTGAGCTGGAGCCCCCGTGTAGCGGGATCCCTCTGTAGTCCACTGCTGGCCTGAGCTGGAGCTCCTGTAGTGGGACCCCTCTGTAGTCCACTGCTGGCCTGAGCTGGAGCCCCTGTAGCGGGATCCCTCTGTAGTCCACTGCTGGCCTGAGCTGGAGCCCCTGTAGCGGGATCCCTCTGTAGTCCACTGCTGCCCTGAGCTGCAGCCCCTGTAGCGGGATCCCTCTGTAGTCCACTGCTGGCCTGAGCTGGAGCCCCCCTGTAGCGGGATCCCTCTGTAGTCCACTGCTGCCCTGAGCTGGAGCCCCTGTAGCGGGATCCCTCTGTAGTCCACTGCTGCCCTGAGCTGGAGCCCCTGTAGTGGGATCCCTCTGTAGTCCACTGCTGGCCTGAGCTGGAGCCCCTGTAGTGGGATCCCTCTGTAGTCCACTGCTAGCCTGAGCTGGAGCCCCTGTGTAGCGGGATCCCTCTGTAGTCCACTGCTGGCCTGAGCTGGAGCCCCCGTGTAGCGGGATCCCTCTGTAGTCCACTGCTGCCCTGAGCTGGAGCCCCTGTAGTGGGATCCCTCTGTAGTCCACTGCTGGCCTGAGCTGGAGCCCCCCTGTAGTGGGATCCCTCTGTAGTCCACTGCTGGCCTGAGCTGGAGCCCCTGTAGTGGGATCCCTCTGTAGTCCACTGCTGGCCTGAGCTGGAGCCCCCCTGTAGCGGGATCCCTCTGTAGTCCACTGCTGCCCTGAGCTGGAGCCCCCCTGTAGCGGGATCCCTCTGTAGTCCACTGCTGGCCTGAGCTGGAGCCCCCCTGTAGCGGGATCCCTCTGTAGTCCACTGCTGGCCTGAGCTGGAGCCCCCCTGTAGTGGGATCCCTCTGTAGTCCACTGCTGGCCTGAGCTGGAGCCCCCCTGTAGTGGGATCCCTCTGTAGTCCACTGCTGGCCTGAGCTGGAGCCCCTGTAGTGGGATCCCTCTGTAGTCCACTGCTGGCCTGAGCCCCCCTGTAGCGGGATCCCTCTGTAGTCCACTGCTGGCCTGAGCTGGAGCCCCCCTGTA
Organism: Rhinoderma darwinii; assembly: GCF_050947455.1. NCBI lineage: Eukaryota > Metazoa > Chordata > Amphibia > Anura > Rhinodermatidae > Rhinoderma > Rhinoderma darwinii. Next base: position 481,211,902 of record NC_134688.1, read on the forward strand.
GCGGGATCCCTCTGTAGTCCACTGCTGGCCTGAGCTGGAGCCCCTGTAGTGGGATCCCTCTGTAGTCCACTGCTGGCCTGAGCTGGAGCCCCCCTGTAGCGGGATCCCTCTGTAGTCCACTGCTGGCCTGAGCTGGAGCCCCTGTAGCGGGATCCCTCTGTAGTCCACTGCTGGCCTGAGCTGTGCTCGTCCTAAACAGTATTGTGCTTCTCCTGCTGAACGAGCACAGGGATAAGGAGTAGGGGGTTAAGATGAAGTCTTGTCTATCTGTTTACCATGAAATTATAAAATAGAAGGAAGATAAAGCCCTGCAGATGGAGCCGTATAGAGAAAACATATAGAATAATCACATACGTACCGAGGACACTGAAATGAATGATCTCGCTCCCTCCTCCCCGTCGATGAACCTCTGCAGAATACGTCCCAAAGTCTCCAACCTCCACATCCATAATCGTCAGTCCATCTCGCTGTACAACGAGCTTCTCCAGATGTAATGATTTTTTATGTAGGCTGATAATCATCAAGATCTCCTTGTTCTTCCATATAGCGATTAGTGTAAAGATCTTATCGAGATAAAAGATAACGCAGCAACAACAACGAAAGGGAGACCCTAAAGGAAACAGAAGATCGGAGAATCATCAGGAGGAACCGGACAGAAAATGTGTCTCCTGCCATAGACGACCCCTGTACTGCATATTAGACTAGTAGAGGGGCTTCTAGGTCAGGACCCTCAGGACAGCGCTAGAGGACGGGCAGCAGTGATTTCAGTGTATTCAGTGTACAGATAACTCCACCATATGAGAGGAAGCCCCTGAAATGATCTTATAAAAGGGAACGGGACGCTGGAGCGCGATCACAGAGAATTTATCACCAGGACAGACCCCGTGTAACAGGTGCCTGAGGAGGACCGAGCCGGGGGAGGGGGCCGGAGCAGAAAGTGCGCGCTATACGTCCTATATGTCCTGTCACAGAAAAATATCTACATAGAAATCAATGCAAATCTCTGTATAACGTTTAGTAACGTAAAGGGGTCGTCTGGTCGTGGGGCGATGATTCATACTGATGACCTATTATCAGGAAGGGCCATCAGTATATGATCGGTGGGGGTCCGACACCTGGAGCCCGCACCGATCAGCTGCTCCGGGGCCGGAAACTAAGCAAGGTCGCTGCTGGAAGCAGAAGGCTCCGCACACTGTATAGCGGCCGTGCTGCACTCACGTGAACAGGAGCAGAGCTGCAGTAACCAGCGCGGCCGCCATACAGTGTACTGCGCTACCGATACCGCCAACTGCATTACTCCCGGTGAAAGACAGGACAGATGAGCGGTGCGGGGTCCGGGTGTCAAACCCCCACCGATCATATACTGATGACTTATAGGATAGTATGAGGAACCGCCATATGACCAGACTACCTCTTTAAAGGCTCTGCAAATTATTTCGCACACTTTTTTAAAAAAAATAAAACAACTTATTATGGGATTTTAGACTTCAAAATTAGTTTTAATGAAAAAAATTATAATTATTTTTGAGATACAGCTGCCATGTATCCTGTGTATATATAGCTGTAATCCGTCAGGTCAGCGGGACTGACGGCTTCGGTGAACGCTGGTCCTTTATGTCTCTAACACGCAGGATCCGCCTGTTAACAATCACATCTAAGTTCATGACCTCAGGGACACGCAGGACCCGCTGTCACCGAAGCCGTCAGTCCCACTAACATTGACGGATTCGGTTCTGAGTGCTAGATACAGCTTCTATGTATCTGGGATCTATAGAAGCTGCATCTCAAGAAAATAACATTATTGTCATAAAAAAACAAATACTCATCTGTGTAAAATACCCCGTCACATCGGTTCATTAAAAAAAAAAAGCATAATGTGCCCTTAGGCCGTGTTCAGACTTTGCAGAATTTTTCCGCTGCAAATGTTGGTGCAGATTTGGGGCAATTACGCAATGAATCTGCAGCAACATTTGTATATTTGACAGGTAATTCAGACTTTGCAGATATCACAGGGACTGGTCACAGATTTCAGTTTTTGCATTGAAAAGGCTGAAATCCGCAGAGAAATTCCGCTTATTCTCCGCAACGTCATGAGCTGCTGCGGAGGGAAAATTCTGCACCGCGGCCTGTGGTTCGCAGCGTCTGAACTAACTTGCCTAAAAATGTATAGAAAGAAATGTAAAAAACGACCGCAGGAGAATTCCACTGCAATTCCACCACGTGTGAACATGGCCTAACCGTAAGAACTGAAAGGCTGCACTGTGCGTGTCTGTCTGTGCGCGCGTGTCTGTCTGTGCGCGTGTTTGTGCGCGTGTGTCTGTGTGTCTGTGTGGGGGGGGGGGGTATCCAGCCTTTTCCTAGGGGAATATTTCAGATGTGCAGATGGAGGGGCATTTGGTTTGTGGTAATAGAGTGCCACACACGAGGCGGAGGTCACATATACAACGTTTTCCTTCGGACTCACCTCCTGCTTTGAGATTTTTCTTTTCAACTTCAGAATCCGGAGCTCCTAAAACGGGACAAACATGAAGATTCATTGGTAAATGATACGTTTCCGTCCATCAGACCTTCACAATTCCAGAATACGACAAATACTGCGGAGCTGCGATCATTGACAGCGTGGGATCTCTCATCACCTCAGCGTTCTGGTGGAGGGGGCTGTATTACCTCTCACATATAGTCGTGTACCCCCCCCCCTCCTCCTACATTTCACTTATTATTGCTTGTCTGTCATATAACATAGGAACAAAATGATGCGGCGCTCATATCCCCCGCGTGTAATACTGACCGGCCGCGAACGCTTCCCGGGATTTCCCGTATGATTTACATGAAGCTTAACCCCTTGTGTACCCCTGTTGGTATTCCGGCAGGAGTCGGGGTACTCATCATTTATTAACTTGTATTGCGCTCTTGTGCCGGGGCGATCAATGATTTTTGGGACTTGGTGCAGTATAAATAACAGGACGTATATTCTGCCGGTCGTTACGACTACGATGATATTTGGACTTTGATTTTGTAAATGAAGTAAAACAAACAAACTTTTCATTGAGAAATAAATTCTCTTTTCTTTTTACTTTGGACAGATCTTTGATAGACTTGACCTTCCTTGTATTGCTGAGGGTTCAGTTCCTGCTCTGATATAAAGCAATAATCCAGCAGTTTACGATTTATTTACATATTGAAATGTGACGTCAACCAGACCGAGAAGGTGGACACATTAGTACCACAAAGCCGTCATGTCCTGAGGGTTTGCTACAATGTATCAGTGCAGGTAGTCAAGGCTGTGTAGTCCAGAGGATTGTGTAGACTGGATACACTGTAATAAACCCACAGCTGTATAAGCAGGACTAAGTCCGGACAGGTTTTCAGTCTCCTGACGTGAACAAGAATGTTTCCATTCATTGACAGAAGGCACAGATATAGCAAATAATGAGGAAACTGAAACCCAAAGTCTGTTAGAAAGCGGTGGAACTTTTCATGATCACATAAATCTGGACAGTCCCGTCATTGGTGGATCGTTCCTGACTGCAATAATCAACAGGACGCAAAACCGCGAAGTCAGCTAAGGAGGACCCTACGCAGGAAAACAGGGGATTATGGGTGGGGGGCGCGCGTTGTCCGGGGGATACCGGTCCGGTGAGAACACAGCGCAGTATTTACTGAACTTTTACTGACAGTGAGGTGGGGAGATGTAATAATGAGGTGATGTCGGGGCCGTGCGGGGTGCAGGGCGGATCCTCGGGTCACAATACTCGCACTAAACACACTCACCAGGTTTCGGTTGGAAGATTTGTGAAATCCTTTCTATAAGAGAAGAAGAGAAAATGTATTAAACAGAAGCTCCTGGTGATCTATAGCGGGCACGATCAGTCTGTTATGGAGGTACTGTGTCTGGCTATGGGGGCACTCAGTCTGTTATAATGGTACAATGACTGGTTATGTTATGGCAAGCACTGCACTCACAGTCTGATATGGAGGTACTGTGGCTGGCTCTGATATGGAGGTACTGTGGCTGGCTCTGATATGGAGGTACTGTGGCTGGCTCTGATATGGGGGCACTATCAACCTTTTATGGATGAACTATAGCAGGACATGAGAAGCAATATATACCTGTTATGGAGGTACTATTGATGGCACTTTAATGTGGGCACTACCAGTGGGTTGTGGAGGTACTATGGCTGTCTCTGTTATTGATATATATATACATACAGTGTGAGGCAGTACGGTCTGAGTGTATGTATACATACAGTGTGAGGCAGTACGGTCTATGAGTATATACAGTGAAGGAAGTAAGTATTTGATCCCTTGCTGATTTTGTAAGTTTGCCCGCTGTCAAAGTCATGAACAGTCTAGAATTTTTAGGCTAGGTTAATTTTACCAGTGAGAGATAGATTATATAAAAAAACAGAAAATCACATTGTCAAAATTATATATATTTATTTGCATTGTGCACAGAGAAATAAGTATGTGACCCCCGACCAACCATTAAGAGTTCAGCCTCCTCCAGACCAGTTACTGCTCCAAATCACCTTGGTGCCGGCATTATAGACAGCTCTTACATGGTCACCTGTATATAAGACTCCTGTCCACAGACTCAATGATCAGTCTGACTCTAACCTCTACAACATGGGCAAGACCAAAGAGCTTTCTAAGGATGTCAGGGACAAGATCATAGACCTGCACAAGGCTGGAATGGGCTACAAAACCATAAGTAAGACGCTGGGTGAGAAGGAGACAACTGTTGGTGCAATAGTAAGAAAATGGAAGACATACAAAATGACTGTCAATCGACATCGATCTGGGGCTCCATGCAAAATCTCACCTCGTGGGGTATCCTTGATCCTGAGGAAGGTGAGAGCTCAGCCGAAAACTACACGGGGGGAACTTGTTAATGATCTCAAGGCAGCTGGGACCACAGTCACCAAGAAAACCATTGGTAACACATTACGCCGTAATGGATTAAAATCCTGCAGTGCCCGCAAGGTCCCCCTGCTCAAGAAGGCACATGTACAGGCCCGTCTGACGTCTGCAAATGAACATCTGGATGATTCTGAGAGTGATTGGGAGAAGGTGCTGTGGTCAGATGAGACTAAAATTGAGCTCTTTGGCATTAACTCAACTCGCCGTGTTTGGAGGAAGAGAAATGCTGCCTATGACCCAAAGAACACCGTCCCCACTGTCAAGCATGGAGGTGGAAACATTATGTTTTGGGGGTGTGTCTCTGCTAAGGGCACAGGACTACTTCACCGCATCAATGGGAGAATGGATGGAGCCATGTACCGTCAAATCCTGAGTGACAACCTCCTTCCCTCCACCAGGACATTAAAAATGGCTCGTGGCTGGGTCTTCCAGCACGACAATGACCTGAAACATACAGCCAAGGCGACAAAGGAGTGGCTCAAAAAGAAGCACATTAAGGTCATGGAGTGGCCTAGCCAGTCTCCAGACCTTAATCCCATCGAAAACTTATGGAGGGAGCTGAAGATCCGAGTTGCCAAGCGACAGCCTCGAAATCTTAATGATTTACAGATGATCTGCAAAGAGGAGTGGGCCAAAATTCCATCTAACATGTGTGCAAACCTCATCATCAACTACAAAAAATGTCTGACTGCTGTGCTTGCCAACAAGGGTTTTGCCACCAAGTATTAAGTCTTGTTTGCCAAAGGGATCAAATACTTATTTCTCTGTGCACAATGCAAATAAATATATATCATTTTGACAAGGTGATTTTTTTTTATTTTTTTTTATATAATCTATCTCTCACTGGTAAAATTAACCTAGCCTAAAAATTCTAGACTGTTCATGACTTTGACAGCGGGCAAACTTACAAAATCAGCAAGGGATCAAATACTTATTTCCTTCACTGTATATATATATATATATATATATATATATATATATATAGTACAGGGAGCAGATACTTACTTCTACACCTATAGAACACCCCGGCAATGATGGCTGCTATTAGGAGGAGACTGATGATGATAACGATATGTGTTCTGTTGTTTTCTGTGGGATAAAACAGACGGTGATCAGGGATGAGACGTTTCTTTCTCTGGGTTATTCTGTTAGGGTATGTGCACACGATAGAGGTGTCCCGCATATAATGTATAGAGGTGTCCCGCATATAATGTATATAAGTGTCCTGCATATAATGTATATAAGTGTCCTGCATATAATGTATATAAGTGTCCCGCATATAATGTATAGAGGTGTCCCGCATATAATGTATATAAGTGCCCCGCATATAATGTATATAAGTGTCCCGCATATAATGTATATAAGTGTCCCGCGTATAATGTATATAAGTGTCCCGCATATAATGTATATAAGTGTCCCGCATATAATGTATATAAGTGTCCTGCATATAATGTATGGAAGTGTCCCGCATATAATGTGTATAAGTGTCCCGCATATAATGTATATAAGTGTCCCGCATATAATGTATATAAGTGTCCCGCATATAATGTATATAAGTGTCCTGCATATAATGTATATAAGTGTCCCGCATATAATGTATGGAAGTGTCCCGCATATAATGTATATAAGTGTCCCGCATATAATGTATATAAGTGTCCCGCATATAATGTATATAAGTGTCCTGCATATAATGTATATAAGTGTCCTGCATATAATGTATATAAGTGTCCCGCATATAATGTATAGAGGTGTCCCGCATATAATGTATATAAGTGCCCCGCATATAATGTATATACGTGTCCCGCATATAATGTATATAAGTGTCCCGCATATAATGTATATAAGTGTCCCGCATATAATGTATATAAGTGTCCCGCATATAATGTATATAAGTGTCCCGCATATAATGTATATAAGTGTCCTGCATATAATGTATATAAGTGTCCTGCATATAATGTATGGAAGTGTCCCGCATATAATGTATATAAGTGTCCCGCATATAATGTATATAAGTGTCCCGCATATAATGTATATAAGTGTCCCGCATATAATGTATATAAGTGTCCCGCATATAATGTATATAAGTGTCCCGCATATAATGTATATAAGTGTCCCGCATATAATGTATATAAGTGTCCCGCATATAATGTATATAAGTGTCCCGCATATAATGTATATAAGTGTCCCGCATATAATGTATGGAAGTGTCCCGCATATAATGTATATAAGTGTCCTGCATATAATGTATATAAGTGTCCCGCATATAATGTATGGAAGTGTCCTGCATATAATGTATATAAGTGTCCCGCATATAATGTATATAAGTGTCCCGCATATAATGTATATAAGTGTCCCGCATATAATGTATATAAGTGTCCCGCATATAATGTATATAAGTGTCCCGCATATAATGTATATAAGTGTCCCGCATATAATGTATATAAGTGTCCCGCATATAATGTATATAAGTGTCCTGCATATAATGTATATAAGTGTCCTGCATATAATGTATATAAGTGTCCTGCATGTAATGTATATAAGTGTCCCGCATGTAATGTATATAAGTGTCCCGCATATAATGTATATAAGTGTCCTGCATATAATGTATATAAGTGTCCCGCATATAATGTATATAAGTGTCCTGCATATAATGTATATAAGTGTCCCGCATATAATGTATATAAGTGTCCTGCATGTAATGTATATAAGTGTCCCGCATGTAATGTATATAAGTGTCCCGCATATAATGTATATAAGTGTCCTGCATATAATGTATATAAGTGTCCCGCATATAATGTATATAAGTGTCCCGCATATAATGTATATAAGTGTCCCGCATATAATGTATATAAGTGTCCCGCATATAATGTATATAAGTGTCCCGCATATAATGTATATAAGTGTCCCGCATATAATGTATATAAGTGTCCCGCATATAATGTATATAAGTGTCCCGTATATAATGTATAGAAGTGTCCCGCATATAATGTATATAAGTGTCCCGCATATAATGTATATAAGTGTCCCGCATATAATGTATATAAGTGTCCCGCATATAATGTATATAAGTGTCCCGCATATAATGTATATAAGTGTCCCGCATATAATGTATATAAGTGTCCCGCATATAATGTATATAAGTGTCCTGCATATAATGTATATAAGTGTCCTGCATATAATGTATATAAGTGTCCCGCATATAATGTATAGAGGTGTCCCGCATATAATGTATATAAGTGCCCCGCATATAATGTATATACGTGTCCCGCATATAATGTATATAAGTGTCCCGCATATAATGTATATAAGTGTCCCCCATATAATGTATATAAGTGTCCCGCATATAATGTATGGAAGTGTCCCGCATATAATGTATATAAGTGTCCTGCATATAATGTATATAAGTGTCCCGCATATAATGTATGGAAGTGTCCTGCATATAATGTATATAAGTGTCCCGCATATAATGCATATAAGTGTCCCGCATATAATGTATATAAGTGTCCCGCATATAATGTATGGAAGTGTCCCGCATATAATGTATATAAGTGTCCTGCATATAATGTATATAAGTGTCCCGCATATAATGTATGGAAGTGTCCTGCATATAATGTATATAAGTGTCCCGCATATAATGCATATAAGTGTCCCGCATATAATGTATATAAGTGTCCTGCATATAATGTATATAAGTGTCCCGCATATAATGTATATAAGTGTCCGGCATATAATGTATATAAGTGTCCCGCATATAATGTATATAAGTGTCCCGCATATAATGTATATAAGTGTCCTGCATATAATGTATATAAGTGTCCTGCATATAATGTATATAAGTGTCCTGCATATAATGTATATAAGTGTCCCGCATATAATGTATATAAGTGTCCCGCATATAATGTATATAAGTGTCCTGCATATAATGTATATAAGTGTCCTGCATATAATGTATATAAGTGTCCTGCATGTAATGTATATAAGTGTCCCGCATATAATGTATATAAGTGTCCGGCATATAATGTATATAAGTGTCCCGCATATAATGTATATAAGTGTCCCGCATATAATGTATATAAGTATCCCGCATATAATGTATATAAGTGTCCCGCATATAATGTATATAAGTGTCCCGCATATAATGTATATAAGTGTCCCGCATATAATGTATATAAGTGTCCCGCATATAATGTATATAAGTGTCCCGCATATAATGTATATAAGTGTCCCGCATATAATGTATATAAGTGTCCCGCATATAATGTATATAAGTGTCCCGCATATAATGTATATAAGTGTCCCGCATATAATGTATATAAGTGTCCCGCATATAATGTATATAAGTGTCCCGCATATAATGTATATAAGTGTCCCGCATATAATGTATATAAGTGTCCCGCATATAATGTATATAAGTGTCCCGCATATAATGTATATAAGTGTCCCGCATATAATGTATATAAGTGTCCCGCATATAATGTATATAAGTGTCCCGCATATAATGTATAGAAGTGTCCTGCATGTAATGTATATAAGTGTCCCGCATATAATGTATATAAGTGTCCCGCATATAATGTATATAAGTGTCCCGCATATAATGTATATAAGTGTCCCGCATATAATGTATATAAGTGTCCCGCATATAATGTATATAAGTGTCCCGCATATAATGTATAGAAGTGTCCTGCATGTAATGTATATAAGTGTCCCGCATATAATGTATATAAGTGTCCCGCATATAATGTATATAAGTGTCCCGCATATAATGTATATAAGTGTCCCGCATATAATGTATATAAGTGTCCCGCATATAATGTATATAAGTGTCCCGCATACAATGTATAGAAGCGTCCCGCATACAATGTATATAAGCGTCCCGCATACAATGTATATAAGCGTCCCGCATATAATGTATATAAGTGTCCTGCATATAATGTATATAAGTGTCCCGCATATAATGTATATAAGTGTCCTGCATATAATGTATATAAGTGTCCTGCATATAATGTATATAAGTGTCCCGTATATAATGTATATAAGTGTCCTGCATATAATGTATATAAGTGTCCCGCATATAATGTATATAAGTGTCCTGCATATAATGTATATAAGTGTCCTGCATATAATGTATATAAGTGTCCCGCATATAATGTATATAAGTGTCCTGCATATAATGTATATAAGTGTCCTGCATATAATGTATATAAGTGTCCCGCATATAATGTATATAAGTGTCCCGCATATAATGTATAGAAGTGTCCCGCATGTAATGTATAGAAGTGTCCCGCATGTAATGTATAGAAGTGTCCCGCATATAATGTATAGAAGTGTCCCGCATATAATGTATATAAGCGCCCCGCATATAATGTATATAAGTGTCCGGTATATAATGTATATAAGTGTCCCGCATATAATGTATATAAGTGTCCTGCATATAATGTATATAAGTGTCCCGCATATAATGTATATAAGTGCCCCGCATATAATGTATATAAGTGTCCCGCATATAATGTATATAAGTGTCCTGCATATAATGTATATAAGTGTCCCGCATATAATGTATATAAGTGTCCCGCATATAATGTATATAAGTGTCCCGCATATAATGTATAGAAGTGTCCCGCATATAATGTATATAAGTGTCCCGCATGTAATGTATATAAGTGTCCCGCATATAATGTATAGAAGTGTCCCGCATATAATGTATATAAGTGTCCCGCATGTAATGTATATAAGTGTCCCGCATATAATGTATATAAGTGTCCTGCATATAATGTATATAAGTGTCCTGCATATAATGTATATAAGTGTCCTGCATATAATGTATATAAGTGTCCCGCATATAATGTATATAAGTGTCCTGCATATAATGTATATAAGTGTCCCGCATATAATGTATATAAGTGTCCCGCATGTAATGTATATAAGTGTCCTGCATATAATGTATATAAGTGTCCCGCATATAATGTATATAAGTGTCCCGCATGTAATGTATATAAGTGTCCCGCATATAATGTATAGAAGTGTCCCGCATATAATGTATATAAGTGTCCCGCATGTAATGTATATAAGTGTCCCGCATATAATGTATATAAGTGTCCCGCATATAATGTATATAAGTGTCCCGCATATAATGTATATAAGTGTCCCGCATATAATGTATATAAGTGTCCTGCATATAATGTATATAAGTGTCCTGCATATAATGTATATAAGTGTCCTGCATATAATGTATATAAGTGTCCCGCATATAATGTATATAAGTGTCCTGCATATAATGTATATAAGTGTCCCGCATATAATGTATATAAGTGTCCCGCATGTAATGTATATAAGTGTCCTGCATATAATGTATATAAGTGTCCCGCATATAATGTATATAAGTGTCCCGCATATAATGTATATAAGTGTCCCGCATATAATGTATATAAGTGTCCCGCATGTAATGTATATAAGTGTCCCGCATATAATGTATATAAGTGTCCTGCATATAATGTATATAAGTGTCCCGCATGTAATGTATATAAGTGTCCTGCATATAATGTATATAAGTGTCCCGCATACAATGTATATAAGTGTCCCGCATATAATGTATATAAGTGTCCTGCATATAATGTATATAAGTGTCCCGCATATAATGTTTATAAGTGTCCCGCATATCATGTATATAAGTGTCCTGCATATAATGTATATAAGTGTCCTGCATATAATGTATATAAGTGTCCCGCATATAATGTATATAAGTGTCCTGCATATAATGTATATAAGTGTCCCGCATATAATGTATATAAGTGTCCCGCATATAATGTATATAAGTGTCCCGCATATAATGTATATAAGTGTCCCGCATATCATGTATATAAGTGTCCCGCATATAATGTATATAAGTGTCCCGCATATAATGTATATAAGTGTCCCGCATATAACGTATATAAGTGTCCCGCATATAATGTATATAAGTGTCCCGCATATAATGTATATAAGTGCCCCGCATATAATGTATATACGTGTCCCGCATATAATGTATACAAGTGTCCCGCATATAATGTATAGAAGTGTCCCGCATATAATGTATATAAGCGCCCCGCATATAATGTATAGAAGTGTCCCGCATATAATGTATATAAGCGTCCCGCATATAATGTATAGAAGTGTCCCGCATGTAATGTATATAAGCGCCCCGCATATAATGTATATAAGTGTCCCGCATATAATGTATATAAGTGCCCCGCATGTAATGTATAGAAGTGTCCCGCATATAATGTATATAAGTGTCCCGCATATCATGTATATAATTGTCCCGCATATAATGTATATACGTGTCCTGCATATAATGTATATAAGTGTCCCGCATATAATGTATAAGTGTCCCGCATATAATGTATATAAGTGTCCCGCATATAATGTATAGAAGTGTCCCGCATATAATGTATATAAGTGTCCCGCATATCATGTATATAATTGTCCCGCATATCATGTATAGAAGTGTCCTGCATATAATGTATATAAGTGTCCCGCATATCATGTATAGAAGTGTCCTGCATATAATGTATATAAGTGTCCTGCATATAATGTATATAAGTGTCCCGCATATCATGTATAGAAGTGTCCTGCACTTCTTTTGACGAGGCTGTATTTTTACGCTGACAGCTGTCAAACGACGACGCGTAAATGACAGGTCGTCTGCACAGTACGTCGGCAAACCCATTCAAATGAATGGGCAGATGTTTGCCGACGTTTTGTAGCCGTATTTTCAGGCGTAAAACGAGGCATAATACGCCTTGTTTACGTCTGAAAATAGGTCGTGTGAACCCAGCCTTAGGAGTTGTAATAATCTGATGGGGCTCCCCTTCCCCTCCCCCTCCTTGTGCTAAATAAATCAGCATTAGGCCGGATTCACACGAGCGTGTGCGTTTTGCTGCCATCATTATGACACTCTGTTTGTATGTTTGTAGCACGCGGTGCTTTTCTGTTTTCATTCATAATTTTCACTGCTGTTGCGCGAATCACACGCGTCACACGGAAGTGCTTCCGTGTGACATGCGTAATTTTCACGCACCCATTGACTTCAATGGATGCGTGATGCGCGAAATACGCACAAAGAACGGACATGTCGTGAGTTTTACGCAGCGGACACACGCTGAGCAAAAATCACGGAACTGTCTGCACGGCCCCATAGACTAACATAGGTCCGTGCGACGTGCGTGAATATCACGCGCGTTGCACAGACGTATTTTACGTTCGTCTGAATAAGCCCTTAAACATACAGCCAACATCTTTTATTTCATCCAATTAAAAGAGTAAGAGTACGACCCCCCTGTATATAGTGTCACAACCCCCCTGTATATAGTGTCACAACCCCCCTGTATATAGTGTCACAACCCCCCTGTATATAGTGTCACAACCCCCCTGTATATAGTGTCACAACCCCCCTGTATATAGTGTCACAACCCCCCTGTATATAGTGTCACAACCCCCCTGTATATAGTGTCACAACCCCCCTCGTAGACAGTGTCATGAAGTCCCCTGTAGGTAGTCCCACATACCCATTTTGTCTCAGCAGACAGTATCACACATGATAGGATTAGATATAGGGCTCAGCAGAGAGTATCACACATGATAGGATTAGATACACAGCTCAGCAGACAGTATCACACATGATAGGATTAGATACACAGCTCAGCAGACAGTATCACATAGGATAGGATTAGATACACAGCTCAGCAGACAGTATCACACGATGGGATTAGATACACAGCTCAGCAGACAGTATCACACATGATAGAATTAGATACACAGCTCAGCAGACAGTATCACATAGGATAGGATTAGATACACAGATCAGCAGACAGTATCACACATGATATGCTTAGATACAGTGGCTCAGCAGACAGTATCACACATGATAGGATTAGATACACAGCTCAGCAGACAGTATCACACATGATATGCTTAGATGTACAGCTCAGCAGTCAGTATCACACATGATAGGATTAGATACACAGCTCAGCAGACAGTATCACACGATAGGATTAGATACACGGCTCAGCAGACAGTATCACACATGATAGGATTAGATACAGCGGCTCAGCAGACAGTATCACACATGATAGGATTAGATACAGCGGCTCAGCAGACAGTATCACACATGATCGGATTAGATAACATCGGTGACATTGCGGCTCCAGCGCTGGACCCAGGAAAGATAAGTATAAGAATTGTTTTTATTTTTTATGTGCTGTAAATTTTTTGCGTGTATTTGTGTTTTTTTTACAGGTTCGGTCGTGGGACTACTTCGGATTCGAGGACTTCAATGACGGCTTTTTTTTATTCTCAATAAAATGGATAACGAAGGTTGTGTGTTTTTTTTGTTGTTTTTTTATTTCAATAAAATATCTTTCCTATGTCCTTGTAGTTTCCTAACTTTATTACTACCACCTTAGTAATGGCTGCCGGCTGATTGACAACCTCCATTACTAAGGCGGGGCTTAATGTCAGACATTTAGAGGCCAACACTAACCCCCATTATTACCCCGGTACCCACCACTACCAGGGGTACTGGGAAGAGTCGGGTACAAACCAGTACCCGACCATCTGTAGTGATGGTCGGGCACTGGGGCGGCCGCAGGCTGGTGTGATCAGGCTGGGAAAGCCAAAAAAGTGGCCCTTCTCCCCCCCTGGTAATGCTCGGCTGCTGCTGTGTTGTATCTGGCTGGTTATGAAAATTGGTGGAGACCGCACAAAGTTTATTCCACTTAAAAAAAAAATATATATGACGTGGGATCCCCCCCATTTTTCATAACCAGCCAGATACAATACAGCAGCAGCCAAGCATTACTGGGGGGGGGGGGGAAGAGACACTGTTCTGGATTGTACCCGGCTCTCCTCGGCTCCCCTGGTGGCGGTGGGTACCATGGTAATAATGTGGGCTAGTGTTTCGCCTCTGCATCGGCTAACACTAAGCCCCGCCTTAGTAATGGACGCCATCAATCAGCTGGCAGCTAACAACTGAACCTGTAAAAAACACAAACACACTAAAAAACAAGGCAGGCTTAGATACCGGACCCCGGCAGGCAGTAATGACGTTACACTTACCCAGCTCTTCGGTGCAGCGGATGTCCCGACACCATCCAGCGTGGTGACGTCATGCGCGACGCACAGCGTCATGACGTGAGAAGACGTCAGGACTTGCGCTGCGCTCGGGAAGGAGGGCAAGAATGTGCGGTTACTAAAGTAACAGGGGCCCGTGTATTTTTATGACATAGGCCCCAGTTACTACAGTAAATTTTTATAGCGGTGCAGGGGCCGCGGCAGTCGCTCGGGGGTCCGGTGCTTGGGTCCCGGAGGTTCGGTGCTAGCGGTGCCGCTGAGTAGCAGAGTAGTGGTTAAGATTTAACAAATCTCCTCCACACGCTGCGTAAAATCTACGACCAGAAATTGACCTGCGGTGCGTATTTTTCGGACGGCAGCGTGTCAATTTCTGCTGCGGAAAGTGGACAGAACTGCTGCGTTTATCAGGAGAAAAATGGTGCGTTTTTTCTGCAGTGGAATGTCAGCTACTGTCTGCGGGATTGCTGCAGAAATCCAGTTACGTGTGGACGAGCCCTTAAATCGGATGAAATAAAAGATATTGGTTTTATTTTGGGTCGTGTACCGGATATTTTCCCTCCATTTGTCAGATGTAACACAGTTCTATTATCCAAGTATAAATAATGGGGAGCTACATGTGTGTCCATCTAATAATGTAAGCGACCAAGATGACGACATTAAATCAGGGCCTGTTCACATCTGTGTTGGAGGATCTGATTGGTTCCACAATCACAGGTCTATAATAAAAACCAGAAACAATAGAGAAGCATCCTGAACTGTTTACGGTAAAACCACCGACACCCCGACAGAAACCCGACGGAACCCATTAAAGTCGGCGCTCTAAAGTCGGTGTTCTTCTGGTATTTTTTGTGTTTTTTCTTCTCTGATGGAGCAGAACGGAAACCCGGATATGGGGGTGTATCCTGCTGGTGGAGCGCGTCGGGTCAGGTCACACTCACCTGGTCTACGGGCAGCAGGCACGGTGTAGCTGGCATTACTCTGGGAGACCTCGTTGCTGGCAGAACACAGGAAAGTCTGCGGATCGCCCTGTTGTGACACGCGGAGGATCTGACGTTCAGACACAAGGTGATGACTTTTGTTGAACCATTCGTATTTGGAGGGAGAAGCGCTTTGGGAAGCACAAGTACATGTCAGCGTGACATTCTTCTCCATAGTCGTGTTGTGGACAAGAACTTTACAAACGTGATCTGTAGAAGAATAATCCATGAGATGAAGATGACCAAGCTCTAAACACGCACACATAAGACTCTGTTCACATCAGCAGAACAACGAAAAACCGGAGCCGTCAAAACGGGCTGTCGGAATTCCGTCATGGTGTCCGTTGTTATGCGGATTATAAAAGCGCCACATGGTGCTGTATCTATCTGTGACGGAAACCCCTAACCGAGTCTCCCCCCCCCACTGCTCCCGTGTGAACTCCCATCTGTTCTTAATAAAAACATATTTCTATATCCATGATTTTGTAAATATGATGAAAACAGCACCAACTATATAGAAACTGTGTTTTTGTTGTTGCATTTTTGTCATGTGTTTATTTGTGTTGGTTGATAAACTTCTGTCTCTCAATGAGAGTTCAACAACGCAAAAAAAATGCACAATGAACGGACGGGTGCGGTCGTGTGCGTGGACGAGTGCGGTCGTGTGTGGTTATGTGTGGACAGGCGTAATTGTGTGTAGACAGGTGTGGTTGTGTGTGGACGGTTGTGGAGACAGGTGTGATTGTGTGTAGACAGGTGTGGTTGTGTGTGGACGGGTGTGGAGACAGGTGTGATTGTGTGTAGACAGGTGTGGTTGTGTGTGGACGGGTGTGGAGACAGGTGTGATTGTGTGTAGACAGGTGTGGTACTCACTGCAAGTGCGGACGTTGGTGTGGGATATAGAAGAGATGGCGGAAAGACGCCCGGAGTTAATTGCTGGGGAAAACATCTTCTCGGGAGAAGCTCCGGAATTATCATTTTGGAGAGATGTCGTCCAACGGGCCCCCTCTGAGGGAGGACAACAATTGAGAGGTCCCGAGGGACACCGACAGCGAGGAGGAAGATGGAGGAGCGAGGAGGATGGCGGAGCCAGCAATGTGTGGCAGCCTTTGTCGTCCGAGAGCAGCTCTGAGTCCGAGGACGAGCGTCCCCCGGGTATACTAACGCAGATCCAGGAGCTGGAATCCCCAATACCCATGTAGGGATTCTGCTTTGGCTCAGAGCTGCCAGCTGAGGATGAGAGGAAGAAAAAGAAAAAGAAGAAGAAGAGGCCCCAGGTGAGACTCGTATATAAATTGGGGTCTCCCCTGCACTCCGGGCCAGAGGATGTCTCGGTTTGGGGTGCAGGTCCCGCAAGCCCCCCAGTTCCAGTCTCTGCAGTGGGGCTGGAACGGGTAAGCGGGGAGAAAATCGTGGGACCGGGCAAAATGGCGCCGGACGCCGTTCTCTGCAAAGGGGGCGGAACTGGTGCCATCGTGTCAGGGGGAGTGGTCCCGAGGCGGACAGAAGGCGAGCCCCTGAAGCCGGCCAGTAGCATGTCAGGGGACGGTGAACGTGGGGGACCAGAAGTCAGTGGCGCGTCCCCGTGATGTAGCTGACTGGATGTCAGCCGGCTCTGTAACATCTGAGTCGGCTGACAAAGTAGGCGGAAAGTCAGCTACCGCCCCGGACAGAGGCGATGCGGACAACGAGGAACCAGTGGGAAGCCACTCCCTGAGAAAGGGGAGTGGTTTGGACAGCGCAGACCAGCCTGGGAGCAGAGTCCAATATGTTGAAATTGAAAACCCAATGCTGGCACTGCCGCAACGCAGTGTCAGCGTAAATGTCTCCCCTCCCCTGGTTGCCATGGACACTAATGAAGCGGAGGGTAGCGTGGAGGTACCGCCTATAACATCTGGCGGTCTCGCCACAAAAGCACCCAATGATGGGGAGGTGGGAAGTGGAGGAGGGGGGGAAAGTGATGGAAAAAAAGAAAAATATTGATCCTGACCTGGCCAAAGAAATGATGTATGAGAGTATGTTTAGAAATGTTATAGGTAATAGCGTGATTAATAAAAATGTGGTGAATGGGTCAAATAATTTAGATAATGTTCCAACCAAAGGTGCAGAGGGGCCGAGTGCTCCCTCCACTGCTACTCCGAGCAGGTCTTATGCTGGGGTAGTTAGGGGGGGGACCACCGGCTCACCCTTCTTTCTCCTCTGGACCCAGGGAAGGTAACTTGCAACAGCGTCTCCTGGAGGCCTTAAGGGAGGGGAAGCAGACCCTAACAGTAGGGGGTGTGCAGCGAGACCTATCCTTTTGGATAGAGAGGTACGGTCTGGCTTCCTTCCGAGAGAGAAGGGGAGATCAGTGGTCGCTCTCAACAACCGGGCCGGCTGCTGCCAGGAGGAATGTGGTCCGTCTCCGGTGGCGTGGCAATGATGAGTGCCCTCCTAGAAAGAGGGTGGTGGAGCTGCTGCTGGGGATGGGCTTCAAGGCGAGTGACATCTTTGCCTTGATACATCCTTATGGTACGGCCGAGTTCGACATCAGCTTTGTTCACCCGGGGGGCCTTGAGGTCTTCTGGGGGAATTATGAGCTGGTGAAGAGCAAGCCCGGCTGGCGGGATTTTGCTGTACAAGCAATATCCCGCCAGAGTGGTCCCAAGAAAGTGACCGTTCTCACCCGTAACGAGTCACTTTCTTGTGTTGATATCATGACCTGGTTGAGCAGATATGGCGAGGTGGCGGAGATGCCAAGGAAGAACTTGGACGAGTTTGGCATCTGGTCAGGGGCCTGGACATTTATGGTCAAACTTAAACGTCTGGGGCAAACTGTGTCCCACATTCCATCCTCCGCTTTTCTCGGGAGGGATCGAATCCTGGTCTTCTACCAGGGGCAACCAAAGCTGTGTCACCGGTGTGGCGACCCTTCGCACCTGAGCGCCGGCTGCACTGTGCAGAAGTGCGCTCATTGCGGAGGGGTAGGCCATCTAGCCGCAACGTCCGTGTGGCCAGATTAGGTGCCACCTGTGTAGTGACTTAGGTCACCCATTCAGTCGGTGTCCACGCTCCGTGGTCAACACTGTCTCTAAACCTGTGGAAGAGGAAAGTGGGGTGGCTTCTGCAGGTGAGGAGGCATGTGGCGATGGAGGAGCCCAAGGGCAGGTGAAGAACGCTAAGAGAGCCCCCCCTTCCTATCAACGAAGGCAGGAGAAAAGGCAAAAGGAAAGGGAGCAGAGAGAAGCCCAGGCAACTGGGGTGATCTCTGGCCCTGACCTGGACCCTGGCCCAGAAACAGATGCCCTTGAGGAGGCCGATTTGAATGAGGAGATCAGGAGGATCCAGAGCGAGCGAGTGGCTGAAGACTCTCAGTCCTCCCATTATGAAAGTGTTGGTGAGGAGGAGGGGGTTCAGCCTAAAGAAAAAGGGACACAGGGAAAGAACTTCAAAGTGCCAAGGACATCTGGCTCTACCCTGACCAAGGCAGGCAGGACCTGCACCCCCCTGGGTCTCTCCCCCAACCGCTACCAAGCCCTCATGGATATTCCAGCTCCTCAAGGCAAGGAGGAGGGCGAGGTAGGGGTCTCCAGGGACGCTGAACCTCCTCCCTTGCGAGGTGCACTGGCTTCGGGGGCGGAGGTTGTCCTGGAGTCGGAGGATAAAGAAGGGAAGGGAAAAAATTTGGAAGAAATGGACTTCTGTTTAAAAAAAAAAAGAGCAAATGGGAGGAATTCCGAGGGGTCTTCCTCAGATAAGGAAGTGGAAAGAGGAAAGCCGTCTAACTCAATCATCTTAGATGGTGGCACCCGCACCGTTGACGCTGGCATCGATTAACGTTGCCAGAATTAAGTCTGATACGGCTAGATTTGCAGCCTTTGATTTTCTTGGCCGTGTTGAAGCCGACATTTTGTTTTTGCAGGAGACCAGGCTGTCACTTTTGGCAGACGTCGTTAAATCTAGGAGGGAGTGGCAACGCGGGCCCTCCTACTGGTCTCTTGCGGCTGAGCCCTATAGCGGAGTGTCGGTCCTTTTCACCGCAACGGTAACATGCCGACGGATGATTGAGTTAGAAATGGGGAGGTGCTAGATGTTCTCATGAGGGGGCAAGAACTACGACTAATTAATATCTATGGTACCCATACTGAGTGGAAAAAGCCTCTTCATGAGAATTAAACCTTTCCTTTTTACAAGTCGACAAGTCATCTTTGGAGGAGATTTTAATACTGTCATTAGACTCCAAGACAGAGGAGGTTCCAGAGATAGACTGGCTTATGATAGTGTGACATTAAATAGCATAGTTAGCGATGCTCGTCTGGTGGATATCCACATCAGGCATACCCCAGGCCACTCGGGTTTCACCTATCGTAGAGGTAGTTGTAGGTCTAGGATAGACAGGTTTTTTTTTTGAAGGAGGAAGCCATCTCTTCACCAGTGTCCGTTGTTGAGGTGGAGTTCTCCGATCACTGTATGATTATTTTCTCTTTGAACATTGCAGAGTCCCTCCAGATGGGAAGAGGTATATGGAGGCTGAATTCTACTCTCTTGGAAGAAGCGGAGATAAGACAGGCCTTTGAGGATTTTCTTCAGAGCCAGGTACCTTTGTTGGATCTTAGTGGTACGAAGTCAGAGTGGTGGGAGATTTTCAAAAAACGGGTAGCAGAGTTTTTCCGCCAGCTCTCGTGCCTCCGGTCCCTGAATAGGTACCGCCTATATCAGGAACTGAGCAGGAAACTCGAGCATCTAGTCTCCACCGGAGGTAGCCATGAGGAAATCTCCGGGGTGAAAGCTTTGCTTAAGAGGTGTCAGTATGATAGGCACGCATCTTTGGTTCTTGAGAGGGATTTCGGGAGGTACTGCTCGCCCGACCCCTACCGGAACTGTAAAAGGTCAGTGAATCGTAACATCATTACAGGACTGGCTGATAGTACAGGCTCCCTGAAGAGATCCAAGTCAGGGATCCTGGAGGTTGTCAGATCCTTCTATTCGCACCTCTTGAGAAAGCAGGATCTAAGCAGAGATGAGATGTTGGCTTTCCTGGCCGAAACCATTCCTGAACCAGGGGTAGACCCCGCTCTTGGTGTTTTGATAGAATCGATCAAGGAAGAGGAAGCGGGACTGGCGATTGACGGACTTGCCGTTACAAAATCGCCAGGTCCGGATGGCTTAACATCCGAGTTTTATAAGACCTTTAAAGGAACCCTTGTTCCCCTCTTGACCGCGGTTTTTAATGAGTGCCTTTCCTCGGGTACTTTGCCAAAGTCAATGAGGAGGTCGGCCTTGATGATTTTATCAAAGGGTAAAGACTCGACCCGTATTGAGAATTGGCGTCCCATAGCGCTTCTCAATACGGACAGAAAGGTTCTCGCAAAGGTGCTGTTTAATCGGCTGGTGAAGTTTGCACCCCGGCTCCTTTCGCCGGTCCAGCATTGCTCTGTTCCAGGCCGCAGCACGTTTAGTGCTGTTCTCAGTGTCAGAGAGGCAGTGGAGCAGGGAAATTCTGGTCGGTGGGAGGGGTACATCCTGTCCTTGGACCAGGCCAAGGCTTTTGACTGGGTGGACCACGAGTACCTCTGGTCGGTCCTTCTGAGGTACAGCCTACCGGGGGGGTTTGTCAATTGGCTTCAGACCTTATATACTGGGGATGAGACTTTTGCGCTGGTGAACGGTTGGGTTGGAACCCCCTTTGAGGTTGGGTCTGGTGTCCACCAGGGTTGTCCCTTGAGCCCTTTGCTATATGTGTTTGCAATTGATCCTTTTCTTAAAAGGATTGATCGTGGGCCATTGGCGGGGGTCAGGACCGGCCTGGAAGGGCCGGAAGCCACTCAGAGGGTGGTTGCGTACGCAGACGACATCTCTATTTTCGTCTCCTCGAGAGGGGAGGCGGAGTGGGTGATGTCGGAAGTGGAACGTTACTCGTTGGCATCTGGGTCCAAGATCAACCAGGATAAGTGCGAGAGTCTCTGGCTGGGAGGGGGAGATCCTGGTTTTGATCTCCCGGACACCCTTCCAGAGCCTCAGGGGTCTGCTAAGATCTTAGGAGTCGAATTTGGCCCGGGTGATTATCCCAAGAAAAACTGGGAGGGTAGGCTGAATCTAGTTTCCCAGAAGGTCGGCCAATGGAAGGGTTGGTCCTTAACCCTTAGGGAAAGAGTTCACCTGGCCAAGGCCTACCTGTTGCCCATGTTGCTCTACCTAGTCAGTGTGTGCATTTTGCCAGAACCTCTCTGGACTCGGGTCTATTGCCTGTTCTTCCAGCTGTTATGGGGGAACAGGCTTAACCTAATCAAGAGGGAGGTTACTTACCTACCAAGGAGACTAGGCGGGTTAGATATGGTTAACCCGGAGGTGTTTCTAGTAAACACCTTTGTTAAGATCAACCTGGCAAACCTCTGGCAAGAGAGGGCTCCTTGATGGATATCCTCCTGCAGGGGGTGGTTTCTGCCTTTCTTCCAGGAATGGGAGAGAGGAGGGCAAGTGAAAGACCTGCGTACACCTCACGGACATCTCCCGGCTTATGCCACCCTGGCGCTGAAGATTGTTCGCCGGTGGGGTCTGGGAGTGCAGGAGATCAGGACCATGTCGGGAAAATTTCTTGACAGCAGGGTTCTGATGACCCACTTCCAGAAGCCCCTGGCGCTCAAAGACTGCCCAAGTAGTGACCTCGGGGTGGGATTAAAACTTTTAAATTCAGCGAGGATTCCCCAGAAGTTTTGGGATCTGGCTTGGCGTTGCTTCCATGGGAGACTGTATGTGAGGGGCAATCTAAAGTGCAGAAGCTCTGATGATCGGGATTGCCCCCGGGAGGAGTGCGGCGGAGTGCTGGAAAGCATGGAGCATTTCCTGCTTCATTGCCCTTTCAATACAGAGGTATACAAAAGGGTGGGAGCCTCCATTGGTTGGCCAGGCCTAACCAGCCTCTCCTATGCTGGGTGGGCCTATGGAGTGTTCGGAGACCTTGGTGGTAGGGACCATTGCACCTTGTTTCTAGTCAGTATAGTGGTCAGGCACTTTACATGGAATACACGAAGCCTAGTTTCTACTCAGAAGAAAATCCTCCTAGTGGATGAGGTTGTTAGCAATATCATGGGTGACCTGGTGAAGGTGCATTCTTCCGAGGTTGACAGATTGGGGGCATCCAAAGCCTCTCGTCTTTGGAGGGACTTTTCCTTTTGGGTACCTTAATGTGTCGGCCTCCATGAGGGGGAGGGGAGGGTTTTTTCGCCGGTGCTCAACTGGAGGTGGGGGTCTGCGTTCCACTGAGGCACCAAAAGAATATTAGCGATAGGGCTAGGAATAGGGAAAGGTGAGGGTCAGCATAGGGTCAGTTTTTAGTAGGGTCAGGAGAAGGGCTAGTAATAGGGTAAGGAGATAAGGCAAGCGATAGGGATGGGTGAGGCGGTGGACGTGGAGTTTGGCCTCTGGGGGGCCTTTCCCTTCTCTCCCTGGTGATGGGCTGGGTAAGCACAAGAAGTGTTTTGTTTTGGGTAAAGGCAGAAAGAGGGTTTACAAGCGACCGAACTTGGTGCTTTCGGGAATGTTTTGGTTTCGTATTTGTATGGTATTGTAAGATAAGTTGTGATAGTTATGTATGTATTGTATATAATTTTGTATATTGTTAGAATAGGGTCAGTTTTTAATAGTTAGGTTGGGAGGAGGGCCGGGGTTGTGGTGAGGGTGTGCCTAGCCCCAGCCCTGGACTATGCGGACATGGGGCTGGGGTGTTGGGTGTTGTAGTAGGGGCCAGCATCTGGACTACGCGGACATGAGAGGACATGAGGCAAGATGCCGGCTGGGGGTGGTGAAGTTTAGGATATGTAAGGATAGGGAAAGATAGGATGTGTGTGTGTGTGTGACATTTATTATGGTGAAGGGAAAACAAAATAAAATAAAAAAAAAGAAGGTGTTTTGTTGTTTGGGGTCTTAGTTGTTTATTTGTTTTATAGTTATTGTCTCTGTGCACTTTGGTTGGCATGGGTGGGAGTAGGTTCTTTTTTGCTATTGTTTTGTTCTGTAGTTGTTTTTGTTTTTTTTGAGAATCTAGTTGTTGTTTTGGATGAGGTGTGAATGTGGCTGTATGAGTGGAGTAAGTGGGGCCAGGTCAGGTGTTATATAAATACCGCAATGTATTTTTAGTTAAGATTGTTGTTTTTAGTTTTTGTATGTATTTTGTGGATTTGTTTTATATTTTTCTATAAAATAAAAGAGTTCCAGCACCACTGAGGAGTGTAGTGTGTGTGGACGTGTGTGTGGACGTGTGTGGTCCAGCTCCTGGGACTCCAGCTTTCAGGCCCAGACCAGGGACTCTCATTATACCATCAGCCCAGGTTTGTAACATCGTACCTGGGCATGGAGAGGGCTTCATCTTTGGATGGAGCCTCAGTCCTTCACCCTCAGGAGCAGGCTGGCAAGAGACAGTCGTCTTCAGGGGAGAAAAAAAAATCATCGCAGCAGCAATGTTTTCCCGGCTCCCCCAAAGGCTGAGGCGTCAAGAGGGGCTGCGGGGATTGGACCGGAGATGGCGTCAGTTTCCCCCGGAGAGGGCTTAGCACCATCGGGTCCACAACAAAACTGCGGGGACACCCTGGGGAGGGGATCACGGAGGCCGGCAGAGGATGTCACGGTGTTTAGCTCCAGTCTGGCGACCCACATCCAGGAGTACCGTGACCTGGGTAAGTCCCTGCAGCGCCACTGGGGGGAGCTGGCAGTGGCCCAAAGAAGGCGGCCAGGTCCTCTGGGGCAAAGAGGGCCTGGTACTCGCTGCAAGTGCGGACGTTGGTGTGGGATATAGAAGAGATGGCGGAAAGACGCCCGGAGTTAATTGCTGGGGAAAACATCTTCTCGGGAGAAGCTCCAGAATTATCATTTTGGAGAGATGTCGTCTAACGGGCCCCCTCTGAGGGAGGACAGCAATTGAGAGGTCCCGAGGGACACCGACAGCGAGGAGGAAGATGGAGGAGCGAGGAGGACGGCGGAGTCCAGCAATGTGCGGCTGCCTTTGTCTTCCGAGAGCAGCTCTGAGTCCGAGGACGAGCGTCCCCCGTGTCTACTGACTTAGATCCGGGAGCTGGAATCCCCAATATCAATGGAGGGATTC
The DNA here is from genome assembly GCF_050947455.1 of Rhinoderma darwinii. NCBI lineage: Eukaryota > Metazoa > Chordata > Amphibia > Anura > Rhinodermatidae > Rhinoderma > Rhinoderma darwinii. The sequence continues at coordinate 481,236,982 of NC_134688.1, forward strand.
TGCTTCGGCTCAGAGCTGCCAGCTGAGGATGATAAAAGCAGCAAAAAGAAAAAAGAAAAAAGAAAGAATTTGCCCCAGATGAGACTCCTGCACAAATTGGGGTCTCCCCTGCACTCCGGACCAAAGAATGTCTCGGTTCGGGGGTGCAGGTCCCACAAGCCCCCCAGTTCCAGCCTCTGCAGTGGGGCTGGAACGGGTAAGCTGGGAGAAAATCATGGGGCCAGGCAAAATTGAGCTGAACGCCGTTCCCTGCAAAGGGGGAGGTACTGGTGCAATCGCGTCTGGGGGAGTGGTCCCGAGGCTGACAGAAGGCGAGCCCCTGAAGCCGGCCAGTAGCATATCAGGGGCCGGTGAACAGGGCGGACCAGAAGTCAGCAGCGCATCCCCGTGATGTAGCTGACTGGATGTAGGCGGAAGGTCAGCTACCGCCCCAGACAGAAGCGGTGCTGATAGGTATCAGGAAGCAGTGGGAACCCACCCCCTGAGAAAGCAGAGTGGTTTGGACGCCGCAGCCCAGGCCAGTATCTGCGTCTGATACGAAGAATCTAAGGGCCCGATTCTGGCACTGCCGCAAGGCATTGTCAGCATCGGAAACGTGGAACTAATTAAAAATGCCCCCTAAGTGGGCTGTGTGAGAAGTGTCTCCCGCCTCCCCCTGGTTGCCATGGACACCAATGAAACAGAGGGTAGCGTGGAGGTACCGTCTATAATATCTGGCGGTCCCTCCCAATGATGCAGAGGTGGAAAGTGGAGGAGGAAAAAAAGTGAAAGAAAAAATAATAATGTGGAGCCTGAACTGACCAAAAAAACTTAATACAACTGTGATGTATGAAAATGTGGTAAAAAATGTGGTATGTGTGTCTAAAAATGTTAAGGCGCCAACCAAGAGTGCAGAGGGGCCGAGTGCTCCCTCCACTACTACTCCCAGCAAATCTTATGCATAGGTAGTAAGGGGGGGGGGGACCACCGGCTCACCCATCTTCATCCTCTGGCCCCAGGGACGGTAACTTGTACAGCATCTCCTGGAGGTCTTAAGGGAAGGGAAGCAGACTAGCTGTAGGGGGTGTGCAGCGAGACCTATCCTCTTGGATAGAGAGGTACAGTCTGGATGCCTTCCGAGAGAGAAGGGGAGATCAGCGGTCGCTCCAACACCAGGGCCGGCCGCTTCCAGGAGGAATGTGGTCCGTCTCCGGTGGCGTGGCAATAATGCGTGCCCTCCTAGAAAGAGGGTGGTGGAGCTGCTGCTGGAGATGGGCTCCAAGGCAAGTGACATCTTTGCCTTGAAAAAGATGGGTACGTATGGGCACCACTATGTATGAATGAAATCTATATGGGGTGCTGCATAGAAAATATGCAAACTAGGAGCGAGGAAATAAAGGCACATGTACAAAACTGCGCACACCCAAAATAAAAACGGGAATAAAATATTGCCTTGATACATCCTTATGGTACGGCCGAGTTCGACTTCAGCTTTGTTCACCCGGGGGGCCTTGAGGTCTTCTGGGGGAATAACGAGCTGGTGAAGAGCGAGCCCGGCTGGCGGGATTTTGCTGTACAAGCAATATCCCGCCAGAGTGTTCTCAGGAAGGTGACCGTTCCCACTAGTAACGAGTCAGTCACTTTCTTGTCGCCACGTGGTGGGGTGGTGGCCGCGTGGTGGCCGCGTGGTCAGATTGCCTGAAGTGCGCTGCTCCTGTTTGCTCTTTTACCTTTGCTCTGTTAAAGTTTATTTTATTGTCAGGTAAATATGCTATAGGTAAACCCCGGACGTCAGCCGTCACCCCCTTTTCCTTAGCGAACACTCAACTACTCTGGATTATGGCCAGTAATGAAGTGACCATTGTTAATATAGCGGTTGTCCCCTCAGACCCCATCCACATGACCCGCTAGACCACCCAGACGTCAGCGGGGGCTCCTCTCAGAACTTCCCTGTATCAGCCAAAGTAGAGAACAGGTGCAGAAGAATGGCGCCAACTCTGGAGAACGCAACGTTAGCAGGCGCCACATTGACTACATTTACTTCAGGAGAAGATATGACCCCCACAACCTCCCCCACTAATATCACTAGTAAGACAAGTATAAGGTCATAAACCGAACAGTTTAGTAACCGCAACCTTCTTCTGGCAATGACTTTTCATGGTCATCCCTCCTTCTCTCATCACATGTAATGAGCCTCAGCCCCGCACTCACCGTACACTTGCAGACTGAAATATCTGTCTAACACAAAACCCCCGACCACAACATCCGCTCTGTATTGTCCGCCGTCGTCTGGAGACACATTCATGAGGGTGAACGTTCCGTCATTGAAACTTGCAATAACCCTGTTCTTCAGAGTATAGAAGTGCGGCGGAAGCCCCTGCAGCAGATCCACAATCTTATTGCTATTCTTCAACCAGTTGATCTCCGAGTAGGAGACATTTGTCGGAACTTTAAATGTCACATTGCTGCCAGTGAGTATCTTAAACTGCTCCTCACCTGCAAATAAAGAGAATCACAGAATATAATGAAAAAAAGATCAACAAAAATGGAACAACCGGATATGTGATGAGTGAGAATCAGTGACCCCAAACTAAATGCTGAATGCAAACACATTATATTACTTATCCTGTACTGATCCTGAGTTACATCCTGTATTATACTCCAGAGCTGCACTCCCTATTCTGCTGGTGGAGTCACTGTGTACATACATTACATTACTTATCCTGTACTGATCCGGAGTTATATCCTGTATTATACTCCAGAGCTGCACTCACTATTCTGCTGGTGGTGTCACTGTGTACATACATTACATTACTTATCCTGTACTGATCCTGAGTTATATCCTGTATTATACTCCAGAGCTGCACTCACTATTCTGCTGGTGGAGTCACTGTGTACATACATTACATTACTTATCCTGTACTGATCCTGAGTTATATCCTGTATTATACTCCAGAGCTGCACTCACTATTCTGCTGGTGGAGTCACTGTGTACATACATTACATTACTTATCCTGTACTGATCCTGAGTTACATCCTGTATTATACTCCAGAGCTGTACTCACTATTCTGCTGGTGGAGTCACTGTGTACATACATTACATTACTTATCCTGTACTGATCCTGAGTTACATCCTGTATTATACTCCAGAGCTGCACTCCCTATTCTGCTGGTGGAGTCACTGTGTACATACATTACATTACTTATCCTGTACTGATCCTGAGTTACATCCTGTATTATACTCCAGAGCTGCACTCACTATTCTGCTGGTGGAGTCACTGTGTACATACATTACATTACTTATCCTGTACTGATCCTGAGTTACATCCTGTATTATACTCCAGAGCTGCACTCACTATTCTGCTGGTGCAGTCACTGTGTACATACATTACATTACTTATCCTGTACTGATCCTGAGTTATATCCTGTATTATACTCCAGAGCTGCACTCACTATTCTGCTGGTGGAGTCACTGTGTACATACATTACATTACTTATCCTGTACTGATCCTGAGTTACATCCTGTATTATACTCCAGAGCTGCACTCACTATTCTGCTGGTGGTGTCACTGTGTACATACATTACATTACTTATCCTGTACTGATCCTGAGTTACATCCTGTATTATACTCCAGAGCTGCACTCACTATTCTGCTGGTCGAGTGACTGTGTACATACATTATATTACTTATCCTGTACTGATCCTGAGTTATATCCTGTATTATACTCCAGAGCTGCACTCCCTATTCTGCTGGTGGAGTCACTGTGTATATACATTACATTACTTATCCTGTACTGATGCTGTGTTACATCCTGTATTATACTCCAGAGCTGCACTCACTATTCTGCTGGTGGAGTCACTGTGTACATACATTACATTACTTATCCTGTACTGATCCTGAGTTACATCCTGTATTATACTCCAGAGCTGCACTCACTATTCTGCTGGTGGAGTCACTGTGTACATACATTACTTATCCTGAGTTACATCCTGTATTATACTCCAGAGCTGCACTCACTATTCTGCTGGTGGAGTCACTGTGTACATACATTACATGACTTATTCTGTACTGATCCTGAGTTACATCCTGTATTATACTCCAGAGCTGCAGTCACAATAATACAAACTCCAGAGCTGTACTCACTATTCTGCTGGTGGAGTCACTGTGTACAGTATAGGTGTATATGATAAATATATGTACAGTAAAGTATTATATGATTTATATATGTATAGTATGGGAGGGGTATATTATATATACACACATGTAAAACATAGGAGGCATATATATATGTACAGTAGTATATGATATATATGTATAGTAGGAGTATATTATATATATATATATATATATATATATATGTACAGTATAGGAGGGGTATATGCTATATGTACAGCATGGGAGGGGTATATGCTATATATGTACAGAATAGGAGGGGTATATACTATATATTTACAGCATAGGATGGGTATATGCTATATATTTACAGCATAGGAGGGGTATATGCTCTATATGTACAGTATAGGAGGGGTGTATTATATATGTACAGTATAGGAGGGGTGTATGATATATGTACAGAATAGGAGGGGTATATACTATATATTTACAGCATAGGATGGGTATATGCTATATATTTACAGCATAGGATGGGTATATGCTATATATTTACAGTATAGGAGGAGTATATGCTATATATTTACAGTATAGGAGGAGTATATGATATATATGTAAAGTATATGTGGGGTATATGATATATATGTGGGTTATATAATATATGTACAGTATAGGAGGGGTATATGATATATATGTACAGTATATGTGGGGTATATGATATATATGTGGGTTATATAATATATGTACAGTATAGGAGGGGTATTTGCTATGCATGTACAGTATAGGAGGGGTATATGCTATGCATGTACAGTATAGGAGGGGTATATGCTATACATGTACAGTATAGGAGGGGTATTTGCTATACATGTACAGTATAGGAGGGGTATATGCTATACATGTACAGTATAGGAGGGGTATATGCTATACATGTACAGTATAGGAGGGGTATATGCTATGCATGTACAGTATAGGAGGGGTATATGCTATGCATGTACAGTATAGGAGGGGTATATGCTATATATGTACAGTATAGGAGGGGTATATGCTATATATGTACAGTATAGGAGGGGTATATGCTATATATGTACAGTATAGGGGGTATATGCTATATATGTACAGTATAAGAGGGGTATATGCTATATAGCTACAGTATAGGAGGGGTATATGCTATATATGTACAGTATAGGACGGGTACATGCTATATATGTACAGTATAGGAGGGGTATATGCTATATATGTACAGTATAGGAGGGGTATATGCTATATATGTACAGTATAGGAGGGGTATATGCTATACATGTACAGTATAGGAGGGGTATATGCTATATAGCTACAGTATAGGAGGGGTATATGCTATATATGTACAGTATAGGAGGCGTATATGCTATATATGTACAGTATAGGAGGTGTATATGCTATATATGTACAGTATACGAGGGGTATATGCTATATATGTACAGTATAGGAGGGGTATATGCTATATATGTACAGTATAGGAGGGGTATATGCTATATATGTACAGTATAGGAGGGATATATGCTATATATGTACAGTATAGGAGGGGTATATGCTATATATGTACAGTATATGAGGGGTATATGTTATATATGTACAGTATAGGAGGGTATATGATATATGTACAGTATAGGAGGGTATATGATATACATGTACAGTATAGGAGGGGTATTTGCTATACATGTACAGTATAGGAGGGGTATATGCTATACATGTACAGTATAGGAGGGGTATATGCTATACATGTACAGTATAGGAGGGGTATATGCTATACATGTACAGTATAGGAGGGGTATATGCTATACATGTACAGTATAGGAGGGGTATATGCTATACATGTACAGTATAGGAGGGGTATATGCTATATAGGTACAGTATAGGAGGGGTATATGCTATATAGGTACAGTATAGGAGGGGTATATGTTATATATGTACAGTATAGGAGGGGTATATGATATATGTACAGTATATGTGGGTTATATAATATATGTACAGTATAGGAGGGGTATATGCTATACATGTACAGTATAGGAGGGGTATATGCTATATATGTACAGTATAGGAGGGGTATATGCTATATATGTATAGTATAGGAGTGGTATATGCTATATATGTATAGTATAGGAGGGGTATATGCTATATATGTACAGTATAGGAGGGGTATATGCTATATAGGTACAGTATAGGAGGGGTATATGCTATATAGGTACAGTATAGGAGGGGTATATGCTATACAGGTACGGTATAGGAGGGGTATATGCTATATAGGTACAGTATAGGAGGGGTATATGCTATATAGCTACAGTATAGGAGGGGTATATGCTATATATGTACAGTATAGGAGGGGTATATGCTATATATGTACAGTATAGGAGGGGTATATGTTATATAGGTACAGTATAGGAGGGGTATATGCTATATATGTACAGTATAGGAGGGGTATATGCTATATGTGTACAGTATTGGAGGGATATATGCTATATATGCACAGTATAGGAGGGGTATATGCTATATATGTACAGTATAGGAGGGGTATATGCTATATAGGTACAGTATAGGAGGGGTATATGCTATACATGTACAGTATAGGAGGGGTATATGCTATATAGGTACAGTATAGGAGGGCTATATGATATATATGTACAGTAATATGCAGGGCCGGATTGGGACTGAAATTCGGCCCTGGCATTTGAAAGCACACAGTCCCACTTGCTGGCGTGGTGAATGTGAAATGTGCTCGTAGGTTATGAGAGGATGCGGTGAGTGCAGTGTTACTATAGATGATAAAGTCACGACTGTGCCGGGTATTAGCTGCTCTGAGACGTAATACCCAGCACAGCTGCTTCTAAAAGTACAAAGCTGGAAACCATAAAGGGGACACCGCGGCCCATTCAAACAGCTGATCGTCGGGACTGCTAAGACTCAGACCCCCACCGATCATTAATAACGGCCGATCCTAAGGTCACGTCGTTCATCTTCAAGTACCGGATAACCCCTTTTCTCAAAAAATGAGTTGAGAGCCCCCATTAATTACCTCTGGCGCTGTAAAATGCCGTACTGACAGTTGTTAACCACTTCCCGCATTCTCATGTAAATGTACGTCATGGGAAGGGTCTCTTTCATTGTGACATGTATGTGATGTGATCGCGTGGGCACAGAAGCGGCGCCCGCACAATCATCCAAACCCCCAATCTCACCCATTATAACTTCTTAAATGCCGCAGTAAATAGCGACCGCAGCATTTGAATGTTTTGACACAGGGAGGCAGCTCCTTCTGTCACCGATCGGCAGCCTCCAAACCAGATCGCCGGCCGCTGATAGGTTGCCATTGCAGCCGGGGGCCTAACAAAGGTACCCAGGCCTGCCCTGGCTATATAAGTCGTGCCAGAGGCATATCCCAATAGATTGCACTGACCGGCAATATACTGAGTATACCAAAGCATTACACCCGCGATCAGAAGATCGCATCGTCAAGACCGGTAAATAAAAAGATGAAAATTTTTTAAAAGGGAACAGTAAAAATAAAAGAAAAACATTTTTCCCATAAAAAGTGTTTTTTTTAGTGTAAAAGTTTTTTAAAGTACAGATACCCGGTATCACCGTGATCGTAACAACCCCCAAAAAAAGTTAACACATTCATTAAACTGCATGGTGAACAGCGTAGAAAAAAAACACACAAAAAAGGGCAAAAATTGTTGTTTTTTTCATTCCCCCCAGAAAAACGTAATAAAAGTTAATCAATAAGTCCCATGACCCAAAAATAGCAGGGATTTAAAGGACACCTTGTCCCGCAAAAAAAACAAGCCCCCATATGGCTACACTGATGGAAAAAGAAAAAAAAGTTATGGCTCCTGGAAAGCATCAATGCAAAAACAAACCCTGCTCGTTTAACCCTTTCAGGGTGCAGCCATTTTTGGGATTTTCTTTTTCACTTTTTCCGCCCGACTTTCCAAAAGCCAGAACGGTTTTATCCCTCCGTTGATATAGCCCTACGAAGGATGGTTTTTTGTTCGGGACGAGTTGTCGTTTTTTACAGCACCATTTGGGAAACTGGATCTCAATCTTTTGAAGGGTTGCCGATGATCTGGCCGGGGATTCCCCTCCTAGAGAAAGCCCTGAGGTCGCTGTCCATATATGGATATTGACGTCAGTGGCTCCTCCTGGAGTGGAATCCCCGGCCAGAGTCCGCAACGGGGATTCGCTCAAGGAATAGCCACTGATGGCACTGTCCATATATGGACAGTGACCCCAGGGCTTTCCTCTAGGAGCGGAATCCCCAGCTTATGCCCTGGCTGGGGACTCCGCTCCTAGAGGGAGTCCCAATGGTACTATCTACAGGACGGGAGTAGCTCTATCTACAGCAGGTGGCACTAACAACATGGAAACTGTGGCACTATATAGGGACACTCTACATGGGCACTGTGGTACTATTGAGAAGGCACTGGCACTTTATATATGGGTACTGGCACTAGGGGCACAATATTGTATAGGGCAGCTATGGGGACATTATGCTTTAGGGGGCTATAAGCTGTATGGGGCAGCTATGGGTGCATTATACTGTATGGGGGCATCTGTGTGGGCATTTTACTGCATGGAGCAGCTATGGGGCATTATACTGTATGGTGGCAGCTAGAGGGCATTATACTGTATGGTGGCAGCTAGAGGGCATTATACTGTATGGTGGCAGCTAGAGGGCATTATACTGTATGGTGGCAGCTATGGGTGCATTATACTGTATGGTGGCAGCTATGGGTGCATTATACTGTATGGGGGCATTTTACTGCATGGAGGCAGCTAGAGGGCATTATACTGTATGGTGGCAGCTAAAGGGCATTATACTGTATGGTGGCAGCTAAAGGGCATTATACTGTATGGTGGCAGCTATGGGTGCATTATACTGTATGGTGGCAGCTATGGGTGCATTATACTGTATGGGGGCATTTTACTGCATGGAGGCAGCTAGAGGGCATTATACTGTATGGTGGCAGCTAAAGGGCATTATACTGTATGGTGGCAGCTAAAGGGCATTATACTGTGTGGGGGCAGCTAGAGGGCATTATACTGTGTAGTGGCAGCTAGAGGGCATTATACTGTGTTGGGGCAGCTAGAGGGCATTATACTGTGTAGGGGCAGCTAGAGGGCATTATACTGTGTAGGGGCAGCTAGAGGGCATTATACTGTGTGGGGGCAGCTATGGGTGCATTATACTGTGTGGGGGCAGCTATGGGGGCATTATACTGTGTAGGGGCAGCTAGAGGGCATTATACGGTGTGGGGGCAGCTATGGGTGCATTATACTGTGTAGGGGCAGCTAGAGGGCATTATACGGTGTGGGGGCAGCTATGGGTGCATTATACTGTGTAGGGGCAGCTAGAGGGCATTATACTGTGTAGGGGCAGCTATTTGGCATTATACTGTGTAGGGGCAGCTAGAGGGCATTATACTGTGTGGGGGCAGCTATGGGTGCATTATACTGTGTGGGGGCAGCTATAGGGCATTATACTGTATGGTGGCAGCTAGAGGGCATTATACTGTATGGTGGCAGCTATGGGTGCATTATACTGTATGGGGGCATTTTACTGCATGGAGGCAGCTAGAGGGCATTATACTGTATGGTGGCAGCTAGAAGGCATTATACTGTGTAGGGGCAGCTAGAGGGCATTATACTGTGTAGGGGCAGCTAGAGGGCATTATACTGTGTAGGGGCAGCTATTTGGCATTATACTGTGTAGGGGCAGCTAGAGGGCATTATACTGTGTAGGGGCAGCTATGGGGGCATTATACTGTGTAGGGGCAGCTAGAGGGCATTATACTGTGTGGGGGCAGCTATTTGGCATTATACTGTGTAGGGGCAGCTAGAGGGCATTATACTGTGTGGGGGCAGCTATGGGTGCATTATACTGTGTGGGGGCAGCTATGGGTGCATTATACTGTGTGGGGGCAGCTATGGGTGCATTATACTGTGTAGGGGCAGCTAGAGGGCATTATACTGTGTAGGGGCAGCTAGAGGGCATTATACTGTGTAGGGGCAGCTATTTGGCATTATACTGTGTAGGGGCAGCTAGAGGGCATTATACTGTGTAGGGCAGCTATTTGGCATTATACTGTGTGGAGGCAGCTATGGGTGCATTATACTGTGTGGGGGCAGCTATTTGGCATTATACTGTGTAGGGGCAGCTAGAGGGCATTATACTGTGTGGGGGCAGCTATTTGGCATTATACTGTGTAGGGGCAGCTAGAGGGCATTATACTGTGTAGGGGCAGCTATTTGGCATTATACTGTGTGGGGGCAGCTATTTGGCATTATACTGTGTGGGGGCAGCTATTTGGCATTATACTGTGTGGAGGCAGCTATGAGGGCATTATACTGTGTGGGGGCAGCTATTTGGCATTATACTGTGTGGAGGCAGCTATGAGGGCATTATACTGTGTGGAGGCAGCTATGAGGGCATTATACTGTGTAGTGGCAGCTATTTGGCATTATACTGTGTGGAGGCAGCTATGAGGGCATTATACTGTGTAGGGGCAGCTATTTGGCATTATACTGTGTAGTGGCAGCTATTTGGCATTATACTGTGTGGGGGAAGCTATGAGGGCATTATACTGTGTGGGGGCAGCTATTTGGCATTATACTGTGTGGAGGCAGCTATGAGGGCATTATACTGTGTGGAGGCAGTTATGGGGACATTATACTGTGTGGAGGCAGCTATGGGGGCATTATACTGTGGAGGCAGCTATGGGGACATTATACTGTGTGGGGGCAGCTATGGGGACATTATACTGTGTGGGGGCAGCTGTGGGGGCATTATACTGTGTGGGGGCAGCTATGGGGGCAGTATACTGTGTGGAGGGCAGTTATGGGGGGCATTATACTGTGTGCAGGCAGCTATGGGGGCATTATACTGTGGAGGCAGCTATGGGGACATTATACTGTGTGGGGGCAGCTATGGGGACATTATACTGTGTGGGGGCAGCTGTGGGGGCATTATACTGTGTGGGGGCAGCTATTTGGCATTATACTGTGTGGAGGGTAGCTGTGGGGGCATTATACTGTGTGGAGGCAGCTATGAGGGCATTATACTGTGTGGGGGCAGCTATGGGGGCATTATACTGTGTAGGGGCAGCTAGAGGGCATTATACTGTGTAGGGGCAGCTAGAGGGCATTATACTGTGTAGGGGCAGCTATGGGTGCATTATACTGTGTAGGGGCAGCTAGAGGGCATTATACTGTGTAGGGGCAGCTATGGGTGCATTATACTGTGTAGGGGCAGCTAGAGGGCATTAGACTGTGTAGGGGCAGCTATGGGTGCATTATACTGTGTAGGGGCAGCTAGAGGGCATTATACTGTGTAGGGGCAGCTATGGGTGCATTATACTGTGTAGGGGCAGCTAGAGGGCATTATACTGTGTAGGGGCAGCTATTTGGCATTATACTGTGTAGGGGCAGCTATGGGTGCATTATACTGTGTAGGGGCAGCTAGAGGGCATTATACTGTGTAGGGGCAGCTATGGGTGCATTATACTGTGTAGGGGCAGCTAGAGGGCATTATACTGTGTAGGGGCAGCTATGGGTGCATTATACTGTGTAGGGGCAGCTAGAGGGCATTATACTGTGTAGGGGCAGCTATGGGTGCATTATACTGTGTAGGGGCAGCTATGGGTGCATTATACTGTGTAGGGGCAGCTAGATACCTGCCGGCGCGCTGATACCTGCGGAGCGCGGGACACAACACGTGACATGACGGGGCCGGGAGGTTTGAACAGGTGAGTCCCCCCCCCCATAGCAGCGCACAGGCTGTACAGCCCAGCCAATCAGCATGGCTCTCACTGACAGGCTGCGCACTATAAGAAGTGGCCCGTGTGCCGCCCGTGGAGGGGCAATATGTCAGGGGCTGCCGCCGGGGAGAAGGAGGGAGGCGACGGCGGCAGCCCGCTACATACACCGCAGTCCGGCCCTGGTAATATGATATATGTATACGAGGTGTTAGTATAGAGGCTCCGGACACGGTTCTGGGTGCGGTCGCCGCATATTCCCCGTTGTTCTCCATCACTCACCCCGGCACATGGAGAAGACACCGAGCAACAGCAGGAGCGCGACCCCGGACGCCATCATCCGCATGATGTCACCGGCTCCCGGGGCAGAAGAGAAAACCGCAGAGACCGGGAACCCGCAGACCAGAGGAGAAGGAAGGAGCGGAACAGAAAGTGAAACTAAAACGTCCTGTCCTCATACCCCGGATATATTATATATACACTATATACTGCCCTCATACCCCGGATATATTATATATACACTATATACTGCCCTCATACCCCGGATGTATTATATATATACACTATATACTGTCCTCATACCCCGGATGTATTATATATACACTATATACTGTCCTCATACCCCGGATATATTATATATACACTATATACTGTCATCATACCCCGGATATATTATATATACACTATATACTGCCCTCATACCCCGGATGTATTATATATATACACTATATACTGTCCTCATACCCCGGATGTATTATATATACACTATATACTGTCCTCATACCCCGGATATATTATATATACACTATATACTGCCCTCATACCCCGGATATATTATATATACACTATATACTGCCCTCATACCCCGGATGTATTATATATATACACTATATACTGCCCTCATACCCCGGATATATTATATATACACTATATACTGCCCTCATACCCCGGATATATTATATATACACTATATACTGCCCTCATACCCCGGATATATTACATATACACTATATACTGTCCTCATACCCCGGATATATTACATATACACACTATATACTGTCCTCATACCCCGGATATATTATATATACACTATATACTGCCCTCATACCCCGGATATATTATATATACACTATATACTGCCCTCATACCCCGGATATATTATATATACACTATATACTGACCACGGATATATTATATATACACACTATATACTGTCCTCATACCCCGGATATATTACATATACACACTATATACTGTCCTCATACCCCGGATATATTATATATACACTATATACTGCCCTCATACCCCGGATATATTATATATACACTATATACTGCCCTCATACCCCGGATGTATTATATATACACTATATACTGACCACGGATATATTATATATACACACTATATACTGTCCTCATACCCCGGATATATTATATATACACTATATACTGTCCTCATACCCCGGATGTATTACATATACACACTATATACTGTCCTCATACCCCGGATATATTATATATACACACTATATACTGTCCTCATACCCCGGATATATTATATATACACACTATATACTGTCACCATACCCCGGATGTGTTATATATACACACTATATACTGTTCTCATACCCCGGATATATTATATATACACTATATACTGCCCTCATACCCCGGATATATTATATATACACACTATATACTGTCCTCATACCCCGGATGTATTATATATACACTATATACTGACCACGGATATATTATATATACACACTATATACTGTCCTCATACCCCGGATATATTATATATACACTATATACTGTCCTCATACCCCGGATATATTATATATACACTATATACTGCCCTCATACCCCGGATATATTATATATACACTATATACTGTCCTCATACCCCGGATATATTATATATACACTATATACTGTCATCATACCCCGGATGTATTATATATATACACTATATACTGCCCTCATACCCCGGATATATAATATATACACTATATACTGCCCTCATACCCCGGATATATAATATATACACTATATACTGCCCTCATACCCCGGATATATTATATATACACTATATACTGCCCTCATACCCCGGATATATAATATATACACTATATACTGCCCTCATACCCCGGATATATTATATATACACTATATACTGCCCTCATACCCCGGATATATTATATATACACTATATACTGCCCTCATACCCCAGATATATAATATATACACTATATACTGTCATCATACCCCGGATATATTACATATACACTATATACTGTCCTCATACCCCGGATATATTATATATACACACTATATACTGTCATCATACCCCGGATGTATTATATACACACTATATACTGTCCTCATACCCCGGATATATTATATATACACACTATATACTGTCCTCATACCCCGTATATATTATATATACACTATATACTGCCCTCATACCCCGGATATATAATATATACACTATATACTGTCATCATACCCCGGATATATTATATACACTATATACTGTCCTCATACCCCGGATATATTATATATACACTATATACTGTCCTCATACCCCGGATGTATTATATATACACTATATACTGTCCTCATACCCCGGATATATAATATATACACTATATACTGTCATCATACCCCGGATATATTACATATACACTATATACTGTCATCATACCCCGGATGTATTATATACACACTATATACTGTCCTCATACCCCGGATATATTATATATACACACTATATACTGTTCTCATACCCCGGATGTATTATATATACACTATATACTGCCCTCATACCCCGGATATATAATATATACACTATATACTGTCCTCATACCCCGGATGTATTATATATACACTATATACTGTCATCATACCCCGGATATATTATATATACACTATATACTGTCCTCATACCCCGGATATATTATATATACACTATATACTGTCCTCATACCCCGGATATATTATATATACACTATATACTGTCCTCATACCCCGGATATATTATATATACACTATATACTGTCCTCATACCCCGGATGTATTATATATACACTATATACTGTCCTCATACCCCGGATATATTATATATACACTATATACTGTCCTCATACCCCGGATATATTATATATACACTATATACTGTCCTCATACCCCGGATATATTATATATACACTATATACTGTCCTCATACCCCGGATGTATTATATATACACTATATACTGTCATCATACCCCGGATATATTATATACACTATATACTGTCCTCATACCCCGGATATATTATATATACACTATATACTGTCCTCATACCCCGGATGTATTATATATACACTATATACTGTCCTCATACCCCGGATATATAATATATACACTATATACTGTCATCATACCCCGGATATATTACATATACACTATATACTGTCATCATACCCCGGATATATTACATATACACTATATACTGTCCTCATACCCCGGATGTATTACATATACACTATATACTGTCATCATACCCCGGATATATTATATACACTATATACTGTCATCATACCCCGGATATATTATATATACACTATATACTGCCCTCATACCTCGGATATATAATATATACACTATATACTGTCATCATACCCCGGATATATTATATATACACTATATACTGTCCTCATACCCTGGATGTATTATATATACACACTATATACTGCCCTCATACCCCGGATATATTATATATACACTATATACTGTCCTCATACCCTGGATGTATTATATATACACACTATATACTGCCCTCATACCCCGGATATATTATATACACTATATACTGTCCTCATACCCCGGATATATTATATATACACTATATACTGTCCTCATACCCCGGATGTATTATATATACACTATATACTGCCCTCATACCCCGGATATATAATATATACACTATATACTGTCATCATACCCCGGATATATTATATACACTATATACTGTCCTCATACCCCGGATATATTATATATACACTATATACTGTCCTCATACCCCGGATGTATTATATATACACTATATACTGTCCTCATACCCCGGATATATAATATATACACAATATACTGTCCTCATACCCCGGATATATTATATACACACTATATACTGTCCTCATACCCCGGATATATTATATATACACTATATACTGTCCTCATACCCCGGATATATTATATATACACTATATACTGTCATCATACCCCGGATATATTACATATACACTATATACTGTCCTCATACCCCGGATATATTATATATACACACTATATACTGTCATCATACCCCGGATGTATTATATATACACTATATACTGTCATCATACCCCGGATATATTATATATACACTATATACTGCCCTCATACCCCGGATATATTATATATACACTATATACTGTCCTCATACCCCGGATGTATTATATATACACTATATACTGTCCTCATACCCCGGATATATTATATATACACTATATACTGTCCTCATACCCCGGATATATTATATATACACTATATACTGTCCTCATACCCCGGATATATTATATATACACTATATACTGCCCTCATACCCCGGATATATTATATAGACACTATATACTGTCCTCATACCCCGGATGTATTATATATACACTATATACTGTCATCATACCCCGGATATATTACATATACACTATATACTGTCCTCATACCCCGGATGTATTTTATATACACTATATACAGTCCTCATACCCCGGATATATTATATATACACTATATACTGCCCTCATACCCCGGATATATTATATATACACTATATACTGCCCTCATACCCCGGATATATTATATATACACTATATACTGTCCTCATACCCCGGATGTATTATATATACACTATATACTGTCCTCATACCCCGGATGTATTATATATACACTATATACTGTCCTCATACCCCGGATATATTACATATACACTATATACTGTCATCATACCCCGGATATATTACATATACACTATATACTGTCCTCATACCCCGGATATATTATATATACACTATATACTGTCATCATACCCCGGATGTATTATATATACACTATATACTGCCCTCATACCCCGGATATATTATATATACACTATATACTGTCCTCATACCCCGGATGTATTATATATACACTATATACTGCCCTCATACCCCGGATATATTATATATACACTATATACTGTCATCATACCCCGGATATATTACATATACACTATATACTGTCCTCATACCCCGGATATATTATATATACACTATATACTGTCATCATACCCCGGATATATTATATATACACTATATACTGTCCTCATACCCCGGATATATTATATATACACTATATACTGCCCTCATACCCCGGATATATTATATATACACTATATACTGTCATCATACCCCGGATATATTATATATACACTATATACTGCCCTCATACCCCGGATATATTATATATACACTATATACTGTCATCATACCCCGGATATATTATATATACACTATATACTGTCCTCATACCCCGGATGTATTATATATACACTATATACTGTCCTCATACCCCGGATATATTATATATACACTATATACTGTCCTCATACCCCGGATATATTATATATACACTATATACTGTCCACATACCCCGGATATATTACATATACACACTATATACTGTCCTCATACCCCGGATGTATTATATATACACTATATACTGTCCTCATACCCCGGATATATTATATATACACTATATACTGTCCTCATACCCCGGATATATTACATATACACTATATACTGTCCTCATACCCCGGATGTATTATATATACACTATATACTGTCCTCATACCCCGGATATATTATATATACACTATATACTGTCCTCATACCCCGGATATATTATATATACACTATATACTGTCCTCATACCCCGGATATATTATATATACACTATATACTGTCCTCATACCCTGGATGTATTATATATACACACTATATACTGCCCTCATACCCCGGATGTATTATATATACACTATATACTGTCCTCATACCCCGGATGTATTATATATATACACTATATACTGTCCTCATACCCCGGATATATTATATATACACTATATACTGTCCTCATACCCCGGATATATTACATATACACTATATACTGTCCTCATACCCCGGATGTATTATATATACACTATATACTGTCCTCATACCCCGGATATATTATATATACACTATATACTGTCCTCATACCCCGGATATATTATATATACACTATATACTGTCCTCATACCCCGGATATATTATACATACACTATATACTTCCCTCATACCCCGGATGTATTATATATATACACTATATACTGTCCTCATACCCCGGATATATTATATATACACTATATACTGTCCTCATACCCTGGATGTATTATATATACACTATATACTGTCATCATACCCCGGATGTATTATATATACACTATATACTGTCCTCATACCCCGGATATATTATATATACACTATATACTGTCATCATACCCCGGATGTATTATATATACACTATATACTGTCCTCATACCCCGGATATATTATATATACACTATATACTGTCCTCATACCCCGGATATATTATATATACACTATATACTGTCCTCATACCCCGGATATATTATATATACACTATATACTGCCCTCATACCCCGGATGTATTATATATATACACTATATACTGTCCTCATACCCCGGATATATTATATATACACTATATACTGTCCTCATACCCTGGATGTATTATATATACACTATATACTGTCATCATACCCCGGATGTATTATATATACACTATATACTGTCCTCATACCCCGGATATATTATATATACACTATATACTGTCATCATACCCCGGATGTATTATATATACACTATATACTGTCCTCATACCCCGGATATATTATATATACACTATATACTGTCCTCATACCCCGGATATATTATATATACACTATATACTGTCATCATACCCTGGATGTATTATATATACACTATATACTGTCATCATACCCCGGATGTATTATATATACACTATATACTGTCCTCATACCCCGGATATATTATATATACACTATATACTGTCATCATACCCCGGATGTATTATATATACACTATATACTGTCATCATACCCCGGATGTATTATATATACACTATATACTGTCCTCATACCCCGGATATATTATATATACACTATATACTGTCATCATACCCCGGATATATTATATATACACTATATACTGTCCTCATACCCCGGATATATTATATATACACTATATACTGTCATCATACCCCGGATATATTATATATACACTATATACTGTCCTCATACCCCGGATATATTATATATACACTATATACTGTCCTCATACCCCGGATGTATTATATATACACTATATACTGTCCTCATACCCCGGATATATTATATATACACTATATACTGTCCTCATACCCCGGATATATTATATATACACTATATACTGCCCTCATACCCCGGATGTATTATATATACACTATATACTGTCCTCATACCCCGGATATATTACATATACACTATATACTGTCCTGTCCTCATACCCCAGATATATATATATATACACTATATACTGTCCTCATAGCCCGGATATATTATATATACACTATATACTGTCCTCATACCCCGGATGTATTATATATACACTATATACTGCCCTCATACCCCGGATGTATTATATATACACTATATACTGTCCTCATACCCCGGATATATTACATATACACTATATACTGTCCTCATACCCCGGATATATTATATATACACTATATACTGTCCTCATACCCCGGATGTATTATATATACACTATATACTGTCCTCATACCCCGGATATATTATATATACACTATATACTGTCCTCATACCCCGGATGTATTATATATACACTATATACTGCCCTCATACCCCGGATGTATCATATATACACTATATACTGTCCTCATACCCCGGATATATTATATATACACTATATACTGTCCTCATACCCCGGATGTATTATATATACACTATATACTGTCATCATACCCCGGATGTATTATATACACACTATATACTGTCCTCATACCCCGGATATATTATATATATACTATATACTGTCCTCATACCCCGGATGTATTATATATACACTATATACTGTCCTCATACCCCGGATGTATTATATATACACTATATACTGTCCTCATACCCCGGATATATTATATATACACTATATACTGTCCTCATACCCCGGATATATTA
Organism: Rhinoderma darwinii; assembly: GCF_050947455.1. Classification (NCBI taxonomy): domain Eukaryota; kingdom Metazoa; phylum Chordata; class Amphibia; order Anura; family Rhinodermatidae; genus Rhinoderma; species Rhinoderma darwinii. The sequence goes on from NC_134688.1 coordinate 481,257,238, forward strand.
CATATACACTATATACTGTCCTCATACCCCGGATATATTATATATACACTATATACTGCCCTCATACCCCGGATATATTACATATACACTATATACTGTCCTCATACCCCGGATGTATTATATATACACTATATACTGTCCTCATACCCCGGATGTATTATATATACACTATATACTGCCCTCATACCCCGGATATATCATATATACACTATATACTGTCCTCATACCCCGGATATATTATATATACACTATATACTGTCCTCATACCCCGGATGTATTATATATACACTATATACTGTCATCATACCCCGGATATATTATATATACACTATATACTGTCCTCATACCACGGATATATTATATATACACTATATACTGTCCTCATACCCCGGATATATTATATATACACTATATACTGTCCTCATACCCCGGATATATTATATATACACTATATACTGTCCTCATACCCCGGATATATTACATATACACACTATATACTGTCATCATACCCCGGATGTATTATATATACACTATATACTGTCCTCATACCCCGGATATATTATATATACACTATATACTGTCATCATACCCCGGATGTATTATATATACACTATATACTGCCCTCATACCCCGGATATATTATATATACACTATATACTGTCCTCATACCCCGGATGTATTATATATACACTATATACTGTCCTCATACCCCGGATATATTATATATACACTATATACTGTCCTCATACCCCGGATATATTATATATACACTATATACTGCCCTCATACCCCGGATATATTACATATACACTATATACTGTCCTCATACCCCGGATATATTATATATACACTAGAAAAAGAGACTGGAAGCAGCACTCAGCAAAAAAAATGTGAATTTATTCACCCAACACAGCAACGTTTCACTTCCTCCATGGAAGCATTTTCAAGCAATGAATGAAAACCACACATTGACATATATAGACAGAGCCACAGCCCAATTAACAGGTGTAATGAATCGTAGTAGTTATACAATGTATCAAAAAATACGATATATTATAAAAGTGTAGCAAAAAGTATAGTACAGAAACATATGAGTCAATCACTGACATTTAGATGTAGATAATCACAACTGTATTAAGTGACATGTATGTGCATATAATAGTGAAAACATATTAATTACAGATTAATCAACAATCACAGTATGATACACAGAAGCTGGCACTCACCAATCTAGGTAAACAAGGACCATCTGTCCACGAGAAGTCAGTGAAAAAAGAAAAAAGAAAAAGAATTCCGGCGCCATAATCGCCATATTGCGCATGCCCCAACTCACACCGTCTATTGGCTGCTGCCAACACGTGCAAAACAAAGCACTATGACCCTGTACATCGCAGTCTGATTACAACATCATAGAGGGGCCGCAGTCCCGCGCAGGCGCAATGCGATAAAACGCTTTAGCCACGCCATAGTGAAAACTGGAAAACTTGCCAGTAATGCGATACCATTCTCGGGATGTATGCGCAGCAATGGCTGAAAAAGAACCCTGCACGGAGAGATATATATCACATCAGTATTCACAAAATATGTGGTAAGAATGTAGGTAGATAAAGATAGTAAATAACATCACAATGAAGTTTTATTAAAACCCAAAAGACAAGGTATCCCCCAAATGAATCAATCAAGGGAATACCGTCATATGAAGAATCTCGACATGCAAATATGTCAGATCCTCATCCCGGATACATTTTAGGTTACTTCGTGTTTCAAGTTATGAGAAAAAAAAAAAAAAAAAAAAAGAGCTTATTCCCCTATCAACTACCCCCCTATTAATTCTGGTACACAATATATATCATCCGTGCAGGTCAGCGCTGTAGCATCTTCTACACAGTAGAGACCTTTCTTGAAACTCTTGAACATTCTCGTAGGCAGAATAAAGTACAAAACATATAAAAGTAGCCTTCCTAATACCAGTTGGTAAGTGTCCTTCAGTGTTAATCTCAACATCTCAAAGTCTTCAATCTACAAGACAAAAGAGAATCAAATTAGTAAACACATTAAAATCAATTTATAATATAATTACTCCTATTCCATACATCAAAAATATAAAAATTTTCAGAGTAACAACTAAATAATGAATGGTACCATCAGGCAAGAGAACCCCAGGGTCCACAAAAGTACATCAAACAAATGCCCTAAAAAGAGAAGGACAGACATCCAAAAATTTAACCACATCCAAAAATTCTAACTGTACACATACAATCAGCGTTTGAATACATTCAAAGGATAATCCATGTTAAGACCATTGGGATGAAGGGAGTTAAGTTTATGAATCCATTGAACCTCCCGTTGTTTGAGGACCAGTTCCCTATTGCCCCCACGTTTAAGGGGGGGAACCCTATCAATAATACAGAATCTAAGCTGTTGCACGCTATGTCCCAACTCTACGAAGTGTCTAGGTACAGGAAGTTCAACTTTCTTCGTCCGAATGCTAGATTTATGGTTATTCAGTCGCAACCTGCATTCAGTTGTAGTTTCACCCACATAAATCAGATTACACGGGCATTGTAAAATGTAAATGACAAAATCACTTCGACATGTGTAATGTGAAGTGATTCTGTACGCTCTACCAGTGGTGGGATGTATGAAAGAACTACCCTTTAACATGATAGCGCAACTGTCACACGACAGACAAGGGAAACACCCATGGCGTGTCACATCATGTAGTCCACCTCTAGCCCGACTGTTAACTGCACAGACATCTGTCTTCACAAGTTTATCCCTCAAGTTCCGAGGTCTTCTATATGAGAAGAGGGGGGGTGACTGAAATTCTACCACTCCATCATAGTAATTGGACAAAATCCTCCAATGTCTCCTAATGATGCCTGCAACATTAGAACTATAGATACTGAATGTAGAGGTCATAGGGAATCTGACAGCAGTCTGTCGATCCCTCCTACTATCCTGTCTCAATTGGATCCTATCAGTTTGTTGTACTCTCTGGATATGTTTTTTTAAAAGTCTATCCGGGTAACCTCTGTCCAGAAATTTACCCACCATCATGTCCAGTTTGTGGTCCAGGCATGTAGGGTCATCAACTATCCGTTTAACCCTCAATAGTTGGCTATATGGTAGAGACCTGATCATCCCCCTCGGGTGGTGACTGTTAAAACTCAATAGGTTATTACAATCTGTTTCCTTGACATACAGATCCGTCATAAGTTTGGAGTCCTGAATATAAACCCTAGTGTCTAAAAATTGGATACTAGTGTCAGACATTACCATGGTAAATTTAATATCAGAATCAATATCATTGAGATATTCAAAAAACCCATTGAGACCAAGCAGGTCACCCGTCCAAATAAGGAAGACGTCATCTATGTAACGCCACCACCCAAGTACCGAGGTAAAGTGGTGGGATACATAGATCGACGTCTCCTCTAGGTCAGCCATCACAATGTTGGCGTACGTAGGGGCCACATTTGACCCCATAGCCGTACCACGGAGTTGCATAAAAAACTCGTTGTTGAAGAGAAAATAGTTACAGGTTAGAACTATATCAAGGAGACCCATCAGGAATTCCCTGCATTCACCGGAGAACTCAGTGTTTCTCAGTGCTTTGTCCACACTGTTCATACCCCTCACATGAGTGATAGAGGTGTATAAACTAGTCACATCAAATGAGACCAACCGGGCCCCATTAGGAACATTGATGTCACTGATTTTATTCAGGAAGTCCGACGTGTCCCTAATGTAAGATCTAGCAGACACGGCGAACTTCCTCAAAATCTTGTCAAGAAAGACTGCAAGAGGGCAGAGCAACGAATCCCTGCCCGAAACAATGGGTCTCCCAGGGGGATTAGTAATACTCTTGTGTATTTTAGGTAGACAGTATAGTATGGGTGTTATTGGATAAAGTGGTGTTAAGTAAGTATACAGATCTCTGTCAATCATATCATTAGCAAAAGCATTGTCAACCAGTACTCTAATACGTTTCTGAATGTCCCTCACAGGGTCAATCGAGATTCTCCTATAGACCTCTATATCATTGAGTTGTCTATAGACTTCATTTAGGTACAGGGTTCGGTCCATAATGACAACCGCACCCCCTTTATCCGCGGGTTTAATAATGAGGTCATCATTACGGACCAATTTATCCAAAGCTACTTTCTCTTTAATGGACAAATTGTGTCGGGTATGCATAGATATACCAGAGCAACATTCCTGTTTAAATTCTGAAACATCTTTAAGCACTGATGCAATAAACGTTTCAACCACCTGCAAACATGCAGGGGGCTGGAAGTTGCTCCTATTGGACAAACCCCAATGTTTGAGGCATAGTTCTATATCTGGCCCTGGATTACTATTCATCACCGGAATAGGCTGTTGGGAAAACCAAGTCTTCATCCTGACTGACCTGAAAAAATTATTCAGGTCAATATCAAGTTGCAGCCAATCCATGTTTTGAATAGGGCAGAACGATAACCCCTTATGCAAAACCGACAATTCATCAACAGATAAAGTATAATCAGAAACATTTACCACTAATTGGTGGTCACAGGAGACCTCTTTTTCACTTGTGCCGTCGATCTTAGCTGTTTGATATTCTTGCTTCTTACATCCCCGCCTGTATTTTCTGCCACCTCTCCTTGTACAAGCTGACTTTGCTCTGGTACGCTGGTTGCTTCCCCTAAAAAATCAACCGTAGGGGAGTCCCTATTTCTTTGAAATCTTCCTTTTGTGTCCTTCCAAATGGGCCTCTTCTGTTGTATTGGTTGTTCCTTCTTCCAGTTGTAGATCTTGCCTGAAGCATAGTCGTCTCTGTCACGAAACCACTTATGTCGTTTTATCTCCTCCTGTTCACGTTGAAACTTTAGTAGAATACCTTGGAATTTCTCCTGATAACCAGAAAGTTCATCACCTTCCATGACCGTCCGTAATTTTTCCTCTAATTCAGCCTTCTTGAATCCACACTTCTCAATCTCCTTCTGAAGAAATTCAATGTTGAGTAGAATTACATCCAAGGCATATTTGTTGGATAAGCCCTCCAGGCTCATGCAGAAATCCACGTTATTTGGGAACAGGTTGGGCTTCAAATGAGATCTTAATCCACGTGGGATGATTTGGTGCCTGTAGTATTCGCCCAAAATAGACAGATGTAGCCGCAGGTTAATATATCTCCTTGACTCAAATTCAAAGCATCGTTTGATGTCAACCTTAGCTGGAATCCCCAGGAAGGTCCCATCTCCCAATGAACCATTCAAAATCCTGTTCACATCCTCTGTGGTGTAGGAAAAAAGGTTGGGTGAAGTATTCAGAGCCCCAGTCGGCTCCATGTTGTAGTATACACGTGCTAAAGCCTCCTCGTCACACAATATATACACTATATACTGTCATCATACCCCGGATATATTACATATACACTATATACTGTCCTCATACCCCGGATATATTATATATACACTATATACTGTCATCATACCCCGGATATATTACATATACACTATATACTGTCCTCATACCCCGGATATATTATATATACACTATATACTGTCATCATACCCCGGATGTATTATATATACACTATATACTGTCCTCATACCCCGGATATATTATATATACACTATATACTGCCCTCATACCCCGGATATATTACATATACACTATATACTGTCCTCATACCCCGGATATATTATATATACACTATATACTGTCACTATACCCCGGATGTATTACATATACACTATATACTGCCCTCATACCCCGGATATATTATATATACACACTATATACTGTCATCATACCCCGGATATATTATATATACACAATATATACTGTCATCATACCCCGGATATATTATATATACACTATATACTGTCCTCATACCCCGGATATATTATATATACACACTATATACTGTCATCATACCCCGGATATATTATATATACACTATATACTGTCCTCATACCCCGGATATATTATATATACACTATATACTGTCATCATACCCCGGATGTATTATATATACACTATATACTGTCCTCATACCCCGAATGTATTATATATACACTATATACTGTCCTCATACCCCGGATATATTATATATACACTATATACTGTCCTCATACCCCGGATATATTATATATACACTATATACTGCCCTCATACCCCGGATATATTACATATACACTATATACTGTCCTCATACCCCGGATATATTATATATACACTATATACTGTCCTCATACCCCGGATGTATTATATATACACTATATACTGTCCTCATACCCCGGATGTATTATATATACACTATATACTGTCCTCATACCCCGGATGTATTATATATACACTATATACTGTCCTCATACCCCGTATATATTATATATACACTATATACTGCCATCATACCCCGGATATATTACATATACACTATATACTGTCCTCATACCCCGGATATATTATATATACACTATATACTGTCATCATACCCCGGATATATTACATATACACTATATACTGTCCTCATACCCCGGATATATTATATATACACTATATACTGTCATCATACCCCGGATGTATTATATATACACTATATACTGTCCTCATACCCCGGATATATTATATATACACTATATACTGTCCTCATACCCCGGATGTATTATATATACACTATATACTGTCCTCATACCCCGGATGTATTATATATACACTATATACTGCCCTCATACCCCGGATATATTACATATACACTATATACTGTCCTCATACCCTGGATATATTATATATACACTATATACTGTCACTATACCCCGGATGTATTACATATACACTATATACTGCCCTCATACCCCGGATATATTATATATACACACTATATACTGTCCTCATACCCCGGATATATTATATATACACTATATACTGTCATCATACCCCGGATATATTATATATACACTATATACTGTCATCATACCCCGGATATATTATATATACACAATATATACTGTCATCATACCCCGGATATATTATATATACACTATATACTGTCCTCATACCCCGGATATATTATATATACACTATATACTGTCCTCATACCCCGGATGTATTATATATACACTATATACTGTCCTCATACCCCGGATATATTATATATACACTATATACTGTCCTCATACCCCGGATATATTACATATACACTATATACTGTCCTCATACCCCGGATATATTATATATACACTATATACTGTCCTCATACCCCGGATGTATTATATATACACTATATACTGCCCTCATACCCCGGATGTATTATATATACACTATATACTGTCCTCATACCCCGGATATATTACATATACACTATATACTGTCCTCATACCCCGGATATATTATATATACACTATATACTGCCCTCATACCCCGGATGTATTATATATACACTATATACTGTCCTCATACCCCGGATGTATTATATATACACTATATACTGTCCTCATACCCCGGATATATTATATATACACTATATACTGCCCTCATACCCCGGATATATTACATATACACTATATACTGTCCTCATACCCCGGATATATTATATATACACTATATACTGTCACTATACCCCGGATGTATTACATATACACTATATACTGCCCTCATACCCCGGATATATTATATATACACACTATATACTGTCATCATACCCCGGATATATTATATATACACAATATATACTGTCATCATACCCCGGATATATTATATATACACTATATACTGCCATCATACCCCGGATATATTATATATACACACTATATACTGTCCTCATACCCCGGATATATTATATATACACTATATACTGTCATCATACCCCGGATATATTATATATACACTATATACTGTCATCATACCCCGGATATATTATATATACACAATATATACTGTCATCATACCCCGGATATATAATATATACACTATATACTGTCATCATACCCCGGATATATAATATATACACAATATATACTGTCATCATACCCCGGATATATAATATATACACTATATACTGTCCTCATACCCCGGATATATTATATATACACACTATATACTGTCATCATACCCCGGATATATTATATATACACTATATACTGTCCTCATACCCCGGATATATTATATATACACTATATACTGTCCTCATACCCCGGATATATTACATATACACTATATACTGTCCTCATACCCTGGATATATTACATATACACTATATACTGTCCTCATACCCCGGATATATTATATATACACTATATACGGTCCTCATACCCCGGATATATTATATATACACTATATACTGTCCACATACCCCGGATATATTACATATACACACTATATACTGTCCTCATACCCCGGATGTATTATATATACACTATATACTGTCCTCATACCCCGGATGTATTATATATATACACTATATACTGTCCTCATACCCCGGATATATTATATATACACTATATACTGTCCTCATACCCCGGATATATTACATATACACTATATACTGTCCTCATACCCCGGATGTATTATATATACACTATATACTGTCCTCATACCCCGGATATATTATATATACACTATATACTGTCCTCATACCCCGGATATATTATATATACACTATATACTGTCCTCATACCCCGGATATATTATATATACACTATATACTGTCCTCATACCCTGGATGTATTATATATACACACTATATACTGCCCTCATACCCCGGATGTATTATATATACACTATATACTGTCCTCATACCCCGGATGTATTATATATATACACTATATACTGTCCTCATACCCCGGATATATTATATATACACTATATACTGTCCTCATACCCCGGATATATTACATATACACTATATACTGTCCTCATACCCCGGATGTATTATATATACACTATATACTGTCCTCATACCCCGGATATATTATATATACACTATATACTGTCCTCATACCCCGGATATATTATATATACACTATATACTGTCCTCATACCCCGGATATATTATATATACACTATATACTGCCCTCATACCCCGGATGTATTATATATATACACTATATACTGTCCTCATACCCCGGATATATTATATATACACTATATACTGTCCTCATACCCTGGATGTATTATATATATACACTATATACTGTCCTCATACCCCGGATATATTATATATACACTATATACTGTCCTCATACCCCGGATGTATTATATATATACACTATATACTGTCCTCATACCCCGGATATATTATATATACACTATATACTGTCATCATACCCCGGATGTATTATATATACACTATATACTGTCATCATACCCCGGATGTATTATATATACACTATATACTGTCCTCATACCCCGGATGTATTATATATACACTATATACTGTCCTCATACCCCGGATATATTATATATACACTATATACTGTCCTCATACCCCGGATATATTACATATACACACTATATACTGTCATCATACCCCGGATGTATTATATATACACTATATACTGTCCTCATACCCCGGATATATTATATATACACTATATACTGTCATCATACCCCGGATGTATTATATATACACTATATACTGTCCTCATACCCCGGATGTGTTATATATACACTATATACTGTCCTCATACCCCGGATATATTATATATACACTATATACTGCCCTCATACCCCGGATATATTACATATACACTATATACTGTCCTCATACCCCGGATATATTATATATACACTATATACTGTCATCATACCCCGGATATATTACATATACACTATATACTGTCCTCATACCCCAGATATATTATATATACACTATATACTGTCATCATACCCCGGATGTATTATATATACACTATATACTGTCCTCATACCCCGGATATATTATATATACACTATATACTGTCCTCATACCCCGGATGTATTATATATACACTATATACTGTCCTCATACCCCGGATGTATTATATATACACTATATACTGCCCTCATACCCCGGATATATTACATATACACTATATACTGTCCTCATACCCTGGATATATTATATATACACTATATACTGTCACTATACCCCGGATGTATTACATATACACTATATACTGCCCTCATACCCCGGATATATTATATATACACACTATATACTGTCATCATACCCCGGATATATTATATATACACTATATACTGCCATCATACCCTGGATATATTATATATACACTATATACTGTCACTATACCCCGGATGTATTACATATACACTATATACTGCCCTCATACCCCGGATATATTATATATTTATCATTTAGCCACAGGTCTCATTTAGCCACAGATCTCATTTAGCCACAGATCTCATTTAGCCACAGGTCTCATTTAGCCACAGGCCTCATTTAGCCACAGGTCTCATTTAGCCACAGGTCCCATTTAGCCACAGGTCCCATTTAGCCACAGGTCCCATTTAGCCACAGGTCTCATTTAGCCACAGGTCTCATTTAGCCACAGATCTCATTTAGCCACAGGTCTCATTTAGCCACAGGCCTCATTTAGCCACAGGTCTCATTTAGCCACAGGTCCCATTTAGCCACAGATCTCATTTAGCCACAGGTCTCATTTAGCCACAGGTCTCATTTAGCCACAGGTCTCATTTAGCCACAGGTCTCATTTAGCCACAGGTCTCATTTAGCCACAGGTCTCATTTAGCCACAGGTCTCATTTAGCCACAGGTCCCATTTAGCCACAGATCTCATTTCGCCACGGGTCCCATTTCGCCACAGGTCTCATTTCGCCACAGGTCTCATTTAGCCACAGGTCTCATTTAGCCACAGGTCTAATTTAGCCACATATCTCATTTAGCCACAGGTCTCATTTAGCCACAGATCTCATTTAGCCACAGGTCCCATTTAGCCACAGGTCCCATTTAGCCACAGGCCCCATTTAGCCACAGGTCTCATTTAGCCACAGGTCCCATTTAGCCACAGGTCTCATTTAGCCACAGATCTCATTTCGCCACAGGTCTCATTTCGCCACAGGTCTCATTTCGCCACAGGTCTCATTTAGCCGACCGTTTCAGGAACCTTTTCACCAAGGGCTTTTGTGACAAGGATCTTACCCAAAGAGCGGTCCTGGGCTAAATTTGGCCATTGCTGTCAATAGACTCCGATTCTTTCCTGCTGGAAGTGCAGGAAGTTATTAAACCGCAAGTTGGATCTATCCTCTCCTTGAGTGGAATACCGAGCTGAAAAAATCAATTCACCCTTTGTGTAAGTCTTCTTGGTAGATTTAGACCTGGACTGTGAGCAGGTCTTCATGAAGACATTGGAAAGCCCTTTAGATTATAATAAGGGCTGGTCAACCTTCAGGCTGTCAGGTTGAAACTCTTCAGATCCTGGCAGAGTTGAGTGCCCTGAGACACCGAGTTCTGCACCGGAGGAAGTCTTCAGTTACACCCTCGGCTCATCTGAATGAGTTAGGACTACCAGGACCTCTGTAGCCAGAACGGTATGATGGCTTTTACCATGGCCTGGTCTTGCCTATTCATGAATACCCTGGATATCAAGGAAAGTGGAGGGAAAACGTAGCCTGAACCTCCTAGGGATGGACAGGGCATCCACTGTTAAGGCGTTGTCCCTCTGATAAAGGGATAGAAATGTTTCCACCTTGGCGCTGAACCTGTTCGCCATGAGATCGATCTCTGGCACTCCCTAGATTCAGAGACCTTGCTCCCGGGCCTGTTAGACTTCGACTTAATCGGTCAGCAATAATGTTGAGGGAGCCTTGAATATGTACAGCAGACAGATGGGTAGGTTCAACTCTGTCCATATCAAGATCTTTCCCACCTCCCTGAGAAGGGGTTCTGATAGGGTGCCACCCTGCCTGATTGTTATGATGTCCGACATTACATGGACTGCCTTCCCCTGGACTTGCAGGGTATATGATATGGCTTTGAGTTCCTATAGGATCAAGGACATAGAGCTCTAGAGGGGACTCTTTGAGGCCCTGACTGTATACCACTGTAGGTGCACTACTGACCTAGTTGAGATGCATCCATGGTCAACAGGATCCTGATTCTGAATCCAGGACCTCCTGTTTCTAAGATGTATCACATCTGACGGATTCATGTGTTCGAAATGACGGTGCACCTAATGTTCAACCACTCCGTGTTGTGTTACTTTAGTTTCTGGATCTCTCTCTGGAGGGTCACAAGTGCCCTAAGGCCCAAAGAACGTCCTCTGCAGCTGCTGACGTAAACATAAGACCCTTACCTGCTAGCAGGGGCGGATTGGGAACTTGAAGGGGCCCTGGAATTTTTTTTAAAAGTGGCCCCAGGTTGTGGGTGGGTCCAAATTGGCAGCAGGCGGGGCTAACCCCAGTTCTCACGATCGGTGGTGGTCCCAGTAGTAGGAACCCCATCGATCAGACAATTATCAACTATGTTGTTGAAAGATGATTATCGATGATTGTAGGAAAACCCCTTTAATAATATAATTTATCTAAAATAGCCGGGTGGGAATCCTCTGAGGCATTACTGAGCTAGTAGGCGGCAGCCAGAGGCACAGACCAGGAGGGAGCACACCACTGTAGTAGGGGGTCCTTGCCTAATACAGGGGGGTATTCCTGCTCTGACTCTCGTTTTCGTGAATTCCAGTCTATTTATTATATATAATATGTCTCCACCGTTCCTCGCTTCAATAGTCCTTACCATTGGGAACTTTCCTGCGAATCAGAGGCGCAATCTAATCGTGTCCCATCCTGGAGTGCCGTTCTGCAGCGGCTTCTGTGACTGTGAAATATATGGGACGGAAATCAGTCATCATTGATTTGATCAGATTTTTTCCGTTTTTTGGTAGACGAGATGAAAAAACACATACACGTAAATAAGGCATTTGGATAGGCAAAAATGTGAATTTTTTTACTTAGAATTTTTTTGACATAGGACTTTATTGAATTGTTATTTACAATATTTATTAGTTCCACAAGGGACATGAAGAGGCCATGGTTTGATCGCGGTGTATTGTGCCTGTCACTGTAAACCTATTTGGGCAGTAATAATGAAGAGCTGTAGCCTAAAGCCCCTTAACCCTTTAGTGATCAGCCTGTTTTGTCCTTAAAAGTGTCCGTCCAAAGTTACTCTCCCACCACCTGATCTGACATCGGGCGTGGAGAGCCGTAACTGCACGTTACCGAGGCAACCGTACAACGCCCTGTGAGTATCGTGCACAGGTCGTAGTAATTAAAGTAGGACCCATGCACGTTACTCGCTGGGCGTCGTACGGTTGCCTCGGTAACGTGCAGGTTCGGCTCTCCGCGCCCGATGTCAGATCAGGTGGGAGAGTAGTTTTAGAGGGACACTTTATTGACCAAGCCATTTTTTTCAGTTTTTTCATCGTCGCATTCAAAGAGCGATAACTTTTTTATGTTTCCGTCCACATAGCTGTATGAGGGCTTGTTTTTTGCGGGACGAGTTGTATTTTTTAATGGAACCATTTTGACTCGAATATAGTTTATTGATTAACTTTTACTTTTTGGGAGGAGGAATGGAGAAAAAAACTGCAATTCCACAATTATTTTTTGCATTTAAAATCTACACCGTTCAACATGCGGCACAAATAACATGTTACCTTTATTCTATGGTTCGATACGGTTACGGCGATATTAAATATGTATAGGTTATTTTCATGTTCCACAACTTTTAATAGAAAATAATTTGTTTTTGCATCTCTGTGTTCAAAGAGCCATAACGCTTTCATTCTTCAGTCGATGTAACCGTGCGCAGGCTTGATATTTGCGGGATGGGATGTAGTCATAATTGGTATCATTATGGGGTAATTGGGATTTATTAATTAACTTTTATCACATTTTTTGGGGAAGGGGGATGGAAAAAAAGAAAGCTATTTTGTCGGATATGGGATACATGTGTGATCGTTGGGGGTTCGACCATTGAGACCTCCAGCAAAGAGGAGAACGGGGAACCAAAATTTCCCTGAAGAATGCAGCGCTGGTGCACAAAAACGACCAGCGCCCCATTAATTTCTATGGAGCTGCCGTGGACGGAGGTCTCAGAAGTCCCATAGAAATGAATGGGGCGCATCATCGAGCACTTCAGGGGAATTTCGGTCCCCCATTCTCCTCATTGCTGGGGGTCCCAACGGCCAGACTCCCAGTGATCACACATGTATCCCCTACACTGGGCTGACATGATTTCTGTACTATAAGTTATATCAGCCCCTGGTACAGAAATAATGTCAGCTCATACACCAGTAATCAGCTTGTAGTCCAGGGGTGATTACTTCTGTGTGGGCTGACATGCTCTCTGTACTAGGGGGGCTCATCACTTATGTAGCCTCAGCGGGCAGGGCTGAGTATAAGCCCCTAGTACAGAGATCATGTCAGTCCATAGATATCATTGTCAGCCATAAGACGCACAGATTGTCACTCACACTGCAATCTCTGACTGACTGCTCTGCGGCCTATGTCTCTTGCCCTCTTCTCAAATGCAAGAAGTCATGCGGCCGCTCAGCCCAGAAGCCGCAAAATAAAGAATATGCGGGTGCCGTGCGCCAACGGGGGTTAGGAAACGGGGAGGCTGACCGCATTGCTAGCTCCATACAGAACGTCCTGACGCTGGCCTGACCAGGTCGTTGTGTGCACCGCAGGGGCAGGGACAATGTGTGCCGGGCAGAGAAAACACCAATAAATGTGAGCACGGAGCAGTGATGGGCGGCCCGTCCTCTGCACTCACATTTATTTGTGTTTTTTCTGCCCGGCACACATTGTCCTGGCCAGTGTCAGAGCAACTCACTATGTATTAAACGAGCGGCCCACTGGGAATCCCCCCGGTAATTACAATGGCCAATCTGCTCCTGTCTGCTGGGCAGGAGGAAGGGAGAGAATATCTCCAGGGAATTTATGACAAAGCCTAAGAACAAGTTCTTTCTTGACGGAACAATGTCCGACTTTCACAATTTATTGTCCAACATCGTTGGAGTTACTGGACAGTACTTAGAAGATGGAGCATCAGATGAATCGTCCAGGTATGGAACCACAGATATCCCGTGTTCTTACAGGCAGCTATAGCAGACACCACCGAAGATCCTGAACAGGAGAGCTCTGAGCTGCAGGGAGCTGGACACTCTTACCTACACAACTGTTCTTAGATATTTTGTGAGAGGCAGGAAATATATCTGAAGGTTCTCATCCTCCAAGACCAGGGAGGCCATGACATCGCCTTTACATGGATGTGATTGTTTCCTATTTGAGTTTTCTTCCCGAGGAATCAGAGGTCGATACCTTTCCTTTATTTGCCCGTAGGCTTAGGAGCTATGATTACAGGGGAATACACTCCAGTTCCTCTCCCAGGAGTAGGGACCTCCTCTAGGATCTCCTTTTTTAGGAACTGTAGAAAAGCGACATCCAGGATGACCTGGTGTAGAGGAGCAGTACGGGAAATCTTCCCAGAGGAAGTGAATGAAAATCTATTAAATAGCCGGACTGCCTGATCTTCAACCGTAGGAAAGATTATACTTTGCCAGCTTCAGAACACATTTGGAGGCGCCCCCTACAGGAAGGGATCTGGTGTCAGAGTTTGGTCTTTCTGGTGTCAGAAATGGAATTCGAATCACTGCCTCCAGGGGGACTGCGACTTAACGCAGAGCCCTGGACTGCTCGGTCATCCTGATTGACTTTGTTAAGGGCTATGGAGCCTCTTCATCCCCTTCTAGGGAACCTTGGTCGGCCTCGGTATTCACTTCTGTGACGCTTTTCCACGTTTGAAGGTCTATGTCTACCTCAAATGACTGCGGTAATGATTATCCCTTCTTGTTAGAGAAGGTCTCTACTTTTAATCAGCATGGACCCAAAGTTTCTATTGACTCAGGCCCCATACACATGACCGTAAAAAATCTCCATAATTACGGACCCACACGAAAATGCAGCCGTCGGCCCGCCATGCCCGCAATCGCAGGCCGTGAATACGGGCACGCCCGTGTGCATTAGGCCTCATACATTAACTCATAGAGGTTGTACTTGGAAGCATTAACTGCGACTCAGAGCTTAAGCCAGAGAGTGTATGCCAGTGGTGGATAGGGCCATAGTCCTGTCTGACAACCTGTTGGGATAGTATCACCCAGGTACTCAGGGGTCAAATTGACATTATCACATGTAACTCCGGCTTCTATATCACCTCCGATCTGTTAGAATCCATATTTGGTGACCCTGGAGATGTCCAGAAGTCAATGGAACTAGGCACGGATTCCCAGCCAGCTCTCCCACGCTGGTACTTGCGAGGATTAAAGCTGAGTAACTTTAGGTATCTGCTCTCGTCAGATACTTACAGCCTAGCCCGCCATATTTATCTTAGCTGTAGGATAAGGTATTTTTATATTTTAAAAAAACAAAGTCTTTAGCTGTCAGGAAATGCTGGGAGTTGTAGTTCCACAACAGCTTGCTGTGCACCTCTGCGGTCAGTAATGCATTGCACCACTGGCCCTGCTCAGCAGCGTAGGCCCTTCAGACGTACACTTGGAGATTTGACCTGACTCAGCAGGTACAATAGCCTAGACTACTTTTGACACAGGCTGGTAATACCATCTACCTCAGATTGGGGGCGCTGTGTGAGGAGATCTCGCCCTTCTTAAAGGAGCCTTCACAGCTGGCAGCTAATGAGACACCTAAGGAGCCCAAACCCTGGACAGTCCTGAAGACGGAGAGGAACTTCTCCTCCACTCCAGCAACCCCGACCCTCCCAGGTTTCTTACATAATAAATAAGGACAAAGGACACTTTCTCTTGTAACTTTCCTTTTGATTATTACTTTCTGGGCCCAAATCCTGCCGCTTAGTAGCTGCACTGCTACAATACATATTGTATGTGTGTGTATATGGAAATTCTATACAGTGTATATGTAAGGTGTGTGTGTGTATGGATCTGTATTCGGTGTGTATATATGGTGCGTGTGCGTATATAAATCTGTATATGGTTTGTATTTATGGCGTGTGTGTGTGTGTGTGTGTGTGTGTGTGTGTATAGATGAGTATATGATATATATATATATATATATATATGGTGTGTATATATAGACCTGTGTTTGCTGTGTACATAAGGTATTTGTATATAGATCAGTATATGGTGTATGTTTATAGATCTGTACATGGTATATACATATATATAAGGTATGTGTATATACATCAGTATATGGTATGTATATATGGTATGTGTATATATATCAGTATATGGTATGTGTATATATATCAGTATATGGTATGTATATATGGTATGTGTAGGGCCGGGCTTAGGGGTGTGCGACCTGTGCCATTGCTGGCTCCCTTCCTCTGCTTATTTTCAGACGTACCCGGGCCCGGCGATTCAGTAGCCGCTTCTCCGCCCAGGCGCTTCTTCACTCAGCGGCGTCACTACCGCGGTAGCAGCCCTAGTGTCTGCTAGTGGCGACAACGGGCATGAGGGTGCCGCCCGTCGGGAAGCAGCGGTAGCGACGCCACTATAACGGCAGTGGGGAGGTATCTTCCTGCTCTGCTATCTACTAGCGCCACTGTAGCTCTCTGAGGGAGTGGAATCCCCGTGTCAACGGGGATTACGCTCCTGGACGGAGCGCTTGGTGTTTGTCCATATAGGGGCAACTCCTGAGGCGGAATCCCCGGCCACAGCGTTACCAACTCTGTGACCGGGGATTCCACTCCAGGAGAAGCCAGTGGTGTCACTAAATAAACAGAGACGTCAGGGGCTTCCCGTGGAGTGGACAGAGACATCAAGCGGAGCGCTCCAGGAGCTGAATCCCCTGCCACACGGGTATTTCCGCTCCTTTAGGGAGCTACAGCAGTGGCGCTATCTACAGGAAGGGGGGAGCTATCTACAAGGGGGCTGTGTGGCACTGGAAACAAGGGGGCTGTGTGGCACTACCTACAGGAGGCTGTGTGGCACTACCTACAGGAGGCTGTGTGGCACTACCTACAGGAGGCTGTGTGGCACTACCTACAGGAGGCTTTGTGGCACTACCTACAGGGGGCTGTGTGGCACTACCTACAGGAGGCTGTGTGGCACTACCTACAGGGGGCTGTGTGGCACTACCTACAGGGAGCTGTGTGGCACTACCTACAGGGGGCTGTGTGGCACTACCTACAGGGGGCTGTGTGGCACTACCTACAGGGAGCTGTGTGGCACTACCTACAGGGGGCTGTGTGGCACTACCTACAGGGAGCTGTGTGGCACTACCTACAGGGGGCTGTGTGGCACTACCTACAAGAGGGCTGTTTGGCACTACCTACAAGAGGGCTGTGTGGCACCTACAAGAGAGCTGTGTGGCACTACCTACGAGGGGGCTGTGTGGCACTATCTACAGGGGGAATCTGTGAGTACGGGACTGATGGTCATTACTGTGAGTGGGGGGTTGATGGTTATTTCACTGTGAGTGGGGGACTGATGGCAGTAAATTCCTGCGTCGCCCGTTTGGCGCTTTTTTCTTGCGTCTTTTGCATTTGCTTCAACGGCTTAACAAAATGCAAAAAAAAAAAGCACACAATTCCTGAAGGAATTTTGAGGCTGATTTTTTTTGCCTTACGAAAAACGCTGTGTGAACATACCCTACGAGTGTAGTGCTTGTTTTAAGCTGTTTTCTGTCTTCCTCTAAACAATTTTTGGTAGGGGGCCCTGAGGAAATTACATTTTTCCAGTGCTGCCTCGTGTCCGAAAAGGTTGGGAAACTCTGTACTAGGCGACAGGATCACCCCGGCCGACGCAAGGATCCCGCGTGGAGCAGCTCAGTACGTTGCAGGAATGGGGCCTAGGTGAGTACAATTTTTTTCCAAGGGGAAGGTCGGGGGCTGTATGGCACTATACGAGGAGGGGCGGGGGGATTATGGCACTGTCTGCAACCGGGGTGGGGGGCTGTATGTATGGCACTATCTACAAGGGGGAGGTAGGAAGGCTGTATGGCACAATCTAAAAGGGGGGCTGTGTGTGGCAGCCAGGGGAGCGGGGCTAAGTGGACATTATACTGTGTAGGGGTATTACAGGGGCAATATACTGTGTGGGCATAATTAGAGGACAAAATAATTTGTCCTTGAAGGTATTATAAAATATTATCATTTTTATTATTATACTGTATGCGGGGCACTAAAGGGGCATTATACTGTGGGGGGCATTATACTTTTTTTATGGGGCATTTTTTTATGATGGGGTGGGGCGCTGAAAGATAATTTTGCACGGGGCGCCATCTATCCTAAGGCCGATCCTGGGTATGTGTATATAGATCAGTACATGGTATGTATATATGGTATGTGTATATAGATTTGTATATATGGTGTGTGTATATATATCAGGGTACGCAGGGCGCATGGCAGCTTTATATTTTCTCATGAGAAGTGTGAGGGGATCTGCAGGTACTTGTGTAGTTGGGTGACCTGCAGCAGCAGGGTGGGGGCAGGGTGAGTGCACTTAGCCGGAGGGCCGACCTGGAATTCTGGGAATGTGCACAGGATTTAGGCATTCTGCCCTGCACAGCTGCACCGTGCCCCGTCCAGACCAGTGTGTGCAGCCCATCCAGACCAGCCTGGGTGCACTCATTGCAGATTCTCTAAAATTCCTGGAAGAGGAGGAGGAGGAGGGTGGACTGAGTGACTGGGGCCTGGGAGACTCTGGGACACCGGCCCAGTACAGCAGACGGGCCTTGTGATCATCCCCTCCTTGTGCCCGGTGCTCTGCTCATGGCTCTGATCCTACTGCTGTCTAGGACTCTGCCCTGGATCTAGGAGTATCTAGAAGTTTCCGTCTCTTCTCCTCTACCTCCTGTCATAGTCAGAATACATGGCGCACACCAGCGCTCTGGAGGACATGATGAGCCGGTCTCTCTGTCCACAGTGCCATGACATGTTCTCGGACCCCCGAGTTCTGCCCTGTCTCCACACTCTGTGTATGAGCTGCCTCAAAAGCCTGGAACCCTTCAGCACCCTGGAAAGAGGGCAGAAACTAGCGACACAGCAAAGTGTCTTATGCCCGGTTTGTGACTCCGAAGTGTCCCTACCGCCGGGAGGAATCAGAGAATTATTACCGGACCTGCTGGCACAGACAGAGGTGCTGCTCGAGCAGTTGCGGAGTGGCGGGGACAACATGCCATGTGATCTGTGCGGAGACGGTAAGGGAGAGAGGCGGTGTCAGGACTGCAGACTGACCGTATGCGAGTTCTGCTGTCTCGCGCACAGGTGAGAAAATGGGGGGCTACGGATGTAGGAACAAATTGTGAGCGCTAATCATACACAGTTTTGATGCAGTATTTGGATTAGCTTTTTGAGCCAAAATCAGTAGTGGATCCAAAATGAGGCAAAGGTACGAAATCTCCCTTTCGTTGCATCTCCCTTCTTTTGTGTACACTCCTGTGTCGGGCTACATTTTTTAAACCCAAAATTGTGTGTGACCCTGGCCTTAATCCTCATTAGACCATGTCGTAATCAAAATATATGAGGAAAGGGGCAGGTTGTCACACATCACCATACACGTAAGGGTATGTTCACACGCAAATGCAAAATACGTCTGAAATTACGGAGCTGTTTTCAGGCGAAAACAGCTCCTGAATTTCAGAAGTTTTTGCATGTACTTGCGTTTTTCGCGGCGTCTTTTACGTACGTAATTAGAGCTGTTTTTTATTGGAGTCAATGAAAAACAGCTCCAAAAACGTCCCAAGAAGTATCCTGCACTTCTTTGACGCGGGCGTAATTTTACGCGCCGACTTTTGACAGCGACGCGTAAAATTACACCTCGTCTGAACAGAACATCATAAGACCCATTGCAAGCAATGGGCAGATGTTTGCAGACGTATTGGAGCCGTCTTTCCAGGTGTAATTCGAGGCGTAAAACGCCTGAATTACGTCTGAAAATAGGTTGTGTGCACATACCCTAAGAGCACATAAGGAACGGCAGCTAGGATAACAGTGGCAGGAGCCCAGGATGAGGGGAGAAGCCCAGGATGAGGAGAGGTGCCCAGGATGAGGGGAGAAGCCCAGGATGAGGAGAGGTGCCCAGGATGAGGGGAGAAGCCCAGGATGAGGAGAGGTGACCAGGATGAGGAGAGGTGACCAGGATGAGGAGAGGTGCCCAGGATGAGGGGAGGAGCACAGGATGAGTGAGGGAGGAAAGGAGCCAAGAATAAGGGAGGAGCATAGGATTTGGGGAGAAGCACAGGATGAGCGAGGGAGCACAGGAGGAAAGGAGCCAAGAATAAGGGAGGAGCACAGGATGAGCGAGGAACACAGGATGATGAGAGGTTCACAGGCAGGTGAAGAAGCACAGGATGAGGGAAGTAGCAAAGATTAAAATGAGCAGCTCAGGATGAGGGGAGGAGCACAGGACGAAGGGAGGAGCACAGGACGAGGGGAGGAGCACAGGACGAAGGGAGGAGCACAGGACGAGAGGAGGAGCACAGGACGAAGGAAGGAGCACAGGACGAGGGGAGGAGCACAGGACGAGAAGAAACACTAAAAGAAGAACTGTAAATATAAGTCTGTGCGTGATCGAGCATGAGCGCCACGCACAGAAATCCCTTCATTTCCACGCCTTGGCATGCTATCAATGAGGTTATTAATGGTTGTCTGAGGAATGTTCTGCAACACTGAATGCACTTGGGCACATAAATCATCAGGATTGACTGCTGACAGCTTCCTTTGCAATTGCCGACCAATGACGTCCCAGATGTGTTCGATGGTAGCCAAGTCCGGAGACGCTGCAGGCCATGGTAGCACGTTTAGGCGACGCAGGCTGCTCACAGTAGCACGAGCAACATGCAGACTGGCGTTGTCCTGTTGAAAAACGGCTTCTGGGACACTTTCGAGATAGGGCCGTACCACTGGTTCCATGGGCAAATCCATGTAAAGCCGAGCTGTTAATGTACCTAAAATGAAGGCTAGGGGGGTCCAACTACCATACATTATGATGGTTTGTGTGGACACTGGTTGCCGCCCTAGGCTTGGGATGTGACGTCCAATTTCACTTGCAGTACAGATTGGATCACTATGCGCCATTCTTCCAATCAGATGATCCAACGGTGCAGAGATTCACCTCCACACACCTCCTGCTTTCATTCCTGGTCGTTGTTGTTCTCCCAACCTCCGGGACACGCAACGTTGAACAGTCCTGATATCTCGGCCGAGGTGCGCAGCAATCTGCCGGAGTGATAAAACAAGGTGTCTCAGGTCAAGGATTCTGTCCCTCTCAGTGGCCATAACCAGCACGTCAATGAACAGGAGGATTTTTATGCCCCTCACGTGCCACAGATTGGAGCTGGTGCTTGACAATTTCATAATTTGCAGATCTTAGCGACACCGGTGACTTCCTCGATTTGCAGAACCTTACGGCTTGTCCTTCTTGGTGCTGTAATTTCAATGTTGAGGGGGATATAAGCAATAATGTAGGCAGCGATGGATAAAACTATTTTTCTTCCTTTTTCTCCGGTGGAATTTGCAAACAACTTGAATCAGCAATATAATAACAATAATAATAATAATAATAGGCATGCGGTGCTGAGTAAAATTCAAGCAAAAGTCTAGAAACTTTCTTATGACTATCCAGAAACTGTGGACATTTTTATGATATTAGTCCTGTCGTGACCCTCCTGAACTTCACACTGATGATGGCGGTATTCAGCCGTCTTACATCTCTATTGGGACCTTTGCTTTGATTCTCTTTCCATGGGGTTCTCCAGAACGCGCTCCTGTTGTTTTCCCTTGGAGCTCTGCCCGACTTCCATTCCTCTGTTGCTGCCTCTACTCCAGGCCGGTGTTTTCCTTGCGCCTCAGTCCTTCCTACAGACAGACACCTAAGGAACACAACCGTCCCTCTCGCCATCGACTATAGAAAGACATCGCTCTTCCTGATGCTAGACGGTCTTTCTCTGCGCCCGAATCAATCTCCCACCTTCTCAATGGAATTATCATTACGCACCACTTCCTCTTCAGGCCTTTCCTGCTTCTCCACCTTTCTTGGACAGCATGCCACCACCCTCTGCTAACTTAATCAGATACTGCAACATCGGCGAAGGCATTACCATCCCTGTGGGTTACACACTCTCTAATAAAGCAGAGCTTGCATTACACTAGTAGACAGCAGGTTATATGGAGTGCTCAGTACCAGGCAGCTGCTGCGAAAGCCACTAGATCTGCATAAAATGAATCCTGGAAAAAGGAAGCAAAATAACTTACTGGTCACAGCACAATCGGAGCGTGGTGTATAGAGGTGTTGGATTGTAATGAGAATTTGCCATATAAATGACAGAATAATGTTATTGCTTCGGAACTCTGATCTCTCCACAAACATCACCAAGCGCCTGGGAAAACATGGCGGCAATCATGAGGAGTCACGAAAAGAATTAACAAAAATGTGCAAATCAGTAATTGCTTCTGGTTACTGGGAACAAGATGTTACATAGAAATTAGTCTTAAAGTGGCGCCACGACATCTGACGACTGTAGAGTTAACCATTTCAGTACCAGACAGCGACCAGCAATATTTAATGTAAGAGGCTGTACACAGAGACACATGGCCCCCCCCCCCAGCCTTGTACAAAATGTGACATTAAAAACTCTGCCTTTGTATGAAATCGGAGGCTCATGCAGGTGCAGCAATGGCCCCATAGAGGTTGTAGAGTCGTAAGACGGCCGCGTTCACGAGCCCTTATACTGATTTTAGAGCATTTTTTTTCCCTAGAATTATTAGTTGTGTTTTTTTTTTTTTGGTACAAATTTAGGAAAAACATTGGAAAAATTGGCAGTAATAAACCTCCTCTGTCTTCCCTATGGGTTCGGCAGTATCAGACCGCAGCACCCCCCATCTGCACTGGACGGTTACTCAGAGAATGCAGGGCGCTCTGCGGGACACTCAGGACCCGGACATTTCTGGAATTATTATTAGTATTTGTATTTCCAGGAGGTTATTTTTCAGTTTTTTTTCTCTGGAGAACTGTGCAACAACCATGAACCAAAGATGTCCCCGCCGGATGCAGCGGTCCGTTCCACATTTCTCAATATGCTCTAAACTATTCACTTCACTTTCATTTCTGCTTTAATTTTTTATTTTTTTGCAAATTTCCATTTCACATAAAACCTTAAAGGGCTTTTCCCACTAGGGAAGCTTATGATATATCCACAGGAAATGTCAGATAGATGCGGGTGCCACCTCTGAGCCCACCTATCTCTAGAACGGGGCCCCCTAATCCCCGTTCCACCGCTCTGTGCTCCGGCATACGCGTGTGATTTCCGACCATGAAGAAGAAATCAGCGTAGCTCACATGCTCCGCTGCTTCCGTAACGGCCATTCACAACTATGGGAGTTACGGAAACAGGGCAGGCCAGCGAGCTACGCTGATTTCTTCTTCATGGTCAGAAATCACACGTATCAGCCGGAGCACAGAGCGATAGAACGGGGATTAGGGGGCCCCGTTGTAGAGGTAGGTGCGGGTCCCAGAGGTGGCATCCGTATCTATCTGACTTTTCCAGTGGATATGTCATAAATGTCCCTCGTGGGAAAACCCCTTTAAAGGACACCTCCACGTTTTACTGTCATATATTGCTTGCGTGGGGTCTGTGAGCCGAGATCCCCACCACTGGCTGCCGCGACTTCTTCCATCTCATGATTTCTGAGCTCTGCAGATGGCAGCTCCATTCAGTTCTAGCGGTTGCGGGGTCCTTCCTCATGAACCTGATGCTACTGGTATAAGTGACAGAATTGGAAGATAACGTTTTAGGTCCAACGTTTTGCGCTGATTAATTCTATGTTTATATCGGTCAGACCTCCATTTTTTTAAGGGCTCCAAGCCCCTGTATAGACCTAGAGATAGAAGATAACATGATGGCTGACTGCCGACTCCTGACATTGACCATAATAATAACAACACTGTATGCAGTAATCTTCAGAGCTCCCCCTAGTGGTGGGTGCAGGCAGCAGAGTTTTATCATGTAACTATGACCATGCAGGGGGTTTGGAGCTCTGTAATTCCACCGCTCTAAGGATATATTATATATAATCAGCACAGGATTTTGTATCTTTTGGGTGGAAAGAAAAAACAAAAATGGTAGATTGAGTGAACATTCACTTTAAGACGGCGGCAGCTGAGAACATGAAGGCTCCAGAACTCTGCAAATCAAAATGTTCCAACCACTGTATCCTGCCAGCGGTCAAACCCCAACACAAGAGAATGGACCCTGCTTGTCATTGTGAAGCCCCCTTCTGTGGCGGCAGCAGGAGCCTCAGCCCCTCCCCATCATTACCTCATTATTAAAGGGGTAGTCTCATCTTAGACATTGGTTTTATATCTATGGGATCCGCACCTATGTCAAAAACAGGGATCCCCCCGTCACACTTGGTGAGATGACCACTTCATCCAGGCGGAGACTGTATGAGGAGATGGCTGCTCCACTGTTTCCAAAACTCCCATAGAACAGGATAGAGAAGCCACACAGGGATTCTCCGCCTGGATTCTCGTATGACCACAACAGTCTTCTTACTTATCGATCTAGAAGTACAATCTGCCACGTCGGGCTGTCTTTGGTAGGCAACTGCACTCTCCTGTGTAACAGTCCCATTCTCAAAGCCGACCGATTACGCTGCCGGAGGGTCTCCGCCTTTTCTCCCTGCTGGGCTGCTACTCCTCGAGGAGCCGTCTTGTCATAGTGTTCACTTGCCTGTCTTGTCACTGACGATCCTTCCATTCTTCAGTGGTCCATTCTGTCACCGGATTTTCCCTGGACTTGGTAATCGGGGCTATGATGAAACTCGATCGCATGTTTATCAGTCGCCATGAAATTCGTCATCGGTAGGGCGACTTCACTCTTAGAGCGAAAAAGCGTGGAGCGGGCTATACGGGCCGGTTTCCCCACCCAAATGAAACGGTGGAGCAAGGACAACAGCTCGGAAGAAAGTACGGGGAATATGGATCGGTAGGGCTTGGAAGAAGTACAGTATCCGTGGGAGAATGTTCATTTTGAGGATTGCACATCTGCCGAACCACGTGAAGGTGCCCTTCGTCCAGGAATCCAAATCGCTCTTTACACGTTGAATGAGAGGAGGATAGTTAAC
Organism: Rhinoderma darwinii; assembly: GCF_050947455.1. Taxonomy (NCBI): domain Eukaryota; kingdom Metazoa; phylum Chordata; class Amphibia; order Anura; family Rhinodermatidae; genus Rhinoderma; species Rhinoderma darwinii. Next base: position 481,283,344 of record NC_134688.1, read on the forward strand.
TGCGTAAAGGCGAGAGAGATCCCTGGAGAGCTGGACCCCCAAGTATTGAAGCGAGTCTCTGGCCCACTTAAAGGAGAAGGACCCCGACAAGTCCTCGACTAGGGACTGCGGCAGTGATATGTTGAGAGCCTTAGACTTCTGATAATAAATTTTAAAATTTGACAGCTTCGAGTATCTACTCATCTCCGCCATGAGGTTAGGCAAGGAGATCCTGGGTGCAGTGAGGAAGAACAGAAGGTCATCCGCATATGCAGCCACTTTATGCGATCTTCCCCCCACTGATACACCCGCTATATCCGGATTAAAACGAACCCGACAGAGGAAGGGTTCCAGGCACAAAATAAAGATCAAGGGAGACAGGGGACATCCCTGCCACGTACCATTGGAGATAGAGAGCGGAGAAGATAAGGTACCGTTAACCTTAACCCTGGCAGAAGGAGATGAGTAGAGGCTCGAGATTCATTGCATCATGTGGGAACCCAGCCCGATGTGCCACAAAGTGGCCGACATGAAGTCCCAGTCCACCCTGTCAAAGGCCTTCTCCGCATCCGTGGACAGCAGCAGCGTGGGCAGAGACGAGGCAGTCGCGTGATAAATCAGATTAATTGCCCTAGTGGTATTATCCCTAGCTTCCCTCAGGGGCATGAAGCCCACCTGATCATAGTGGATCACACTGTGGAGAAGGGGGGTAAGTCTATGGGCCAAGATCTTTGCAAACAGCTTGAGGTCTACATTAAGCAGGTAAATGGGACGGTAATTTTGGCAGCTGGTGGGGTCCTTCCCTTCCTTGGGTATGACCGTAATGTATGCCCGCAAGGCATCCTGAGGGAGAGAGCACCCGTCTGTGAGAGAGTTATAGGCCTGCAGGAAATGGGGCCCGAGAAGATCTGAGCAAACCTTATAGTACTGAATGGGGAGACCATCCGGGCCTGGCGCCTTCCCCACTGGGGAGTCCTTCAGGGCCCAGGACCACTCTTCTGATGAAATCGGCTCTTCCAAAGGCGCTAGAGCTTCCTGCGGGATACTTTTCATCCCCGAGGAGCAGAAATATGCCTCCATCTGCTCCCGTCTAGTTCCCCCCTCTGCGGTAGGGGAGTTCCGTGGGAGATTTTAGAGTGAGTGGTAGTACGTCCGGAAGGCTTCCGAGATGTGCTTGGAGCGGTGCACACCCCCGGCTCCGGGTGCCTGCACCTGGGGGACATATGTTCGTCACCTGGTTTTCCGCAGTGCCCGTGCCAGAGTCCTGCCTGGTTTGTTACTGAATTCGTAGAAATGTCGCCTACACTTTACTAGGGAGGCCCTAGCCTTAGCAAGACAAAGAGACCGGACCTGAACACGCAAATGCCCCAGCTCCACCCCCACCACCCAGTCCAGGGAAGCCTTGTGGGACTGCTCGAGGAGGTGTATGCAAGATAACAGGTCACTCAAGTGAGCCGCCCGCTCCCTTTTAAGTTTAGATCCGATCCGGATGAAGGAACCTCGGATCACGCACTTATGTGCCTCCCAGACACTAAGCAGACTTACATCTGGAGACACATTCGTAGCAAAATACTCCCGTAGGTCCCTGTGTATTTCTGAAATTACCGTCGGGTCCTGCAGGAGCAAGTCATTTAACCGCCACTGCCAGGAGCGAGGGTGGGCTGCAGGGAGACAAAGAGAGAGTGTAATGGGGGCGTGGTCCGAGAAGGTTATGTTATCTATAGAGATTGAGGAGAGGATGGAGAGATGGGAGTGGCGCAGGAAGAAGTAGTCTAGTCTGGTGTATGTTGTGCGGGGTCGAAAAGAAGGTGTAGTCTTTAGTCGTCGGGTGCATAAGCCGCCACACGTCTTTCAGTTGGTGTTCATGTAGCAACCGACGCACCCGGCGGTGTGCCGACCTGGGTAACGACGAGTGTCCGCGTGAGGAGTTTATAGTCGGGTCCAATGTAAGGTTCAGGTCCCCCCCCTAGTATGAGAGTGCCTTCCAAAAAACCATCCAACTCCGTCAAGACGCCTTCAAAAAAGGCGACCTGACCAGTGTTAGGGAGATAGCATGTGGCCAGTGTGATCAGTGTGTTAGCCAACCTACCCTTCACAAAGATATACCGTCCCGCTCCATCTGTATGAGTCTCCACGTGCTCCCACGGAAGAGAGCGAGAGATCAAGATAGAGATCCCCTTGGTCTTGGAGTCCGGTGAGGTACTGTGATACCCCTCTGTATAGTGAGAGTCCGTCAACCGTGGAACTCTGTCCGCCCGGAAGTGAGTTTCCTGGAGAAAAGCCACATGCGCTTTCTTTTTCCATAGAAGACGGAGGATGGAGGATCTCTTCTCTGGAACGTTCAGGCCCTGTGCATTCAGGGAAACAACCGTAATGTTAGACATATGGAGCCACAGTAGGGAAACAAAAAGGGGGGGGAAAGGCGGGGAAAGAAATGGATACCCCCGTAGAGAGGAATGAGGGCCGAGAAGAGGGACACTAGCGTCCCACTAACAGCGGGGTACAAAACCCCTAATTAATACTTCGCGTATTATGCCGGGCCCGGGAGAAAATGCCCCCTGAACACGACACAACAGCGTGGAAACCTAGTGCTGAACGTAGAAGGACAGCGGCGCGAAGAGGTGAACTACCTGAAACTCGCCACTAATTGAGACTGAGGTAGTAAATGCCAAAAAGAGAGCTGTCCGGAGCCCTGGACTCAAGCGGCTAACTGTAACGGGTGCATGTAGGTTCCTGACCTCCCACCGAGGCGCAGTGTGAGGGGGGAAAAGGTCCCTCAGTCAGTTCCCTGGACCTCACTGACAGAACCCCCTGACCCACCTAAATTCCCCTTCGGCCTAACAACAGTCCCTCCCGCCAAAACCGGAGAAGAAACCTGAGAAGAAAAGGAAGGGGGGTTAGACACTCCTAACAAACAAACAGACCCCCACTAACTCCCTTATGGATACAATGGCCCGTTAGCCTTCTGGCCGCGGGCAAATCAGTTTCTTCGGGCCAAGCGCTGTCCGGATGCCCGTTGCTCGCGAGGAGCACAGAGTCCGAATACAGACCCCCCCTGGGTAAGAGCGACGGTGGCGGCTCTGTCCAGTCTGGAAGGCGTACAGGAGAGATTTCTAAGAAGCGGAAGGCTGCTTCCAAATCATCCGGTGAGCGGACGGCAAAGGATTGCCCCTGTCGGCGGAGAATGACGTGGAAGGGATGACCCCATCTATAGGAAGCGCCCGCTTCTTTGGTAGCCTCCAGCAAAGGGCATATCACCCTGCGCATATGTAGGGTCAGCCTATAGACATCTGGCAAGATGGACACCCCTAACCCTGGAAAGGGACGGCCCCCGCTCCCAAGCTCGCCGTGCAATGTCCTCTTTTTGCTTGTAGAAGTGCACCCTGCAGATGACATCTCTCGGACGGTTACTTTCCCTGTTCCGTGGGCCTGCTAAGCGATGCACCCTGTCCATTTCAATGGCCGAGTCGCGTGGTCTGTCCATGAGCTTGTTAAAGATATGGGTGACAACCTCGTATAGTTCCTCGGGCGGCACAGATTCTGAAATGCCCAACTTTAGGTTATTCCGCCTCCCCCTGTTCTCCACGTCGTCCAGGTGCAGGGAGAAGCCCCTCATTTGGGTAGTTTGGCTGTCCATAGACTGAGAGAGAACCGAGATATCCGTAGTGTGAACAGAGTTCTGGCGCTCCAGGGCGTCTACCCGTGCAGTTAAAGATCGTAAATCCTGGGACACCACCCCTATGGCCCGGTCATGTTTCTCTTCCAGTCGGGCGAGGCAAGCGTCCAGATCTGATTTCGTGGGCAATGCCCTCACCATCTCCCATAACTCTGCCAGGGTCCGTTCCATGGAAGGGGGGCCAGTAGATGAAATTAGGTGGGGGTCCCCCCGGTCAGCGGAGGAGGTGAGCGGGCCCCTTAATATGGCTGGTGTGCCCGGGCTCAGGGATGTCATGTCCTCTATGTGGAATTGCAGGGGTACAGCGGAGGAGAGTGGCGCCATATCAGCCGCGCCGTTTAGTGCCCGGCGGCTATGATCCTGCTCGGGTTCAGGAGGATGCTGCTGGGGGAGGGGAGCGGCAGCTCTCCCCGGAGGCACAGACCCTGCCACAGTCCCTACATCTGGACCTACCTCCGGGGACGGAGCAGCAGAAGAGCGGTCCTGCTGGCCTCTGGAGATTCCGGCTGGAGCAGCGGTGCCGGTGGGCAGAGAGTCCCCACGCGACGTCGGGGATCGACTGCGGCCTACGGCTGGAATGGAGGAGGGCCGCGGTGAAGACCCGTCACGGCCGGATCGGAGGTAGCGATCCATCGAGGAGGGACCCGGACTGATCGACTGTGACTTGCAGTGTCTCCCCTTGGTCATCCCGACATTGGAGCAGGTAAGGGAGACCCGAGGTAATGTGCAGAGAGTGGGGCGGGTCCGGAGCTCCAAGCACACGCATGCTCACACCGCCATCGCCAAGCCACGCCCCCAAAAATGCGACTTTTTAATAACTTTTTATTCTATTTTTTTGGGAAGTGACCAAAAAATAGCAGCAAATTAAATAAAGGGATATTCTGATGAATTAAACTTTCACGCAATAACAATTATATTTACTTTTTTTACCACATTTTTTGAGAAAAATGGGAAAAACATATTTTTTTAACTTTTGGTTATTTTTTATTTTTTTTATATTGTGAAACATTTTATGAAAGGCTTGAAGGGGTTTTCCCAATTTATGGATTTATGAAAAATCCACAGATATGTCAAAAATGTCTGTTAGATACCGATCCCTGCTGTGGTACCCGCACCTGCAGTCTCCAGAACGGGGCGTGACCGCGGCATCTAAGGGATTAAATTGGCGACAACTGCCAGCACTCACCGGGCATGGTGCGGACTCAGCTGTGTATCTAATCCTGTCATGTGTGATACTGTCTGCTGAGCTGTGTATCTAATCCTATCACGTCTGATACTGTCTGCTGAGCTGTGTATCTAATCCTGTCCTGTGTGATACTGCGCAGTTTTCTGCTGTATTTTCCCGGCCGTTTCCTCGGCTGCTTCCTGTCTCTTATCTGTACGTCACACCCGGCGGGGGGACATTTGTTGAGCTCATGGTTCTGGAGGAACATTATCGGTATATATATATATACGCCGCGGTCATTATTACGCTCCGGGCCGAGTTATCGCCAGTGACAGGATTTTCTACCTAATCATATTATTCGCAGTTGTCAGTAGATTCTGTTCTATCTGAACAGCTCCCTCTAGCTGCAGGACGACGCCACTACTACTGGCCCATCATCTTCTGCGGGCACGCTGTCACCCTCCCCCGCAGGCTGCGGTCTGTGGCAATGAGATAAAGTATACAGGCTGCTGTACAGAAGTCCAGTCCATGGGGGGAGGGGACAATTACAATGATGTCACCAGATATAAATGACTATTTATGCCGAACCCAAAATCAGGAAATCTGCAGCAACGTCCCGGGGTCCCCAGTCAGAGCGTTACCCGTCAGAGGTTGTCTCACAGCTTTTCCTGATACCTGAGTGTCAAACGTGTCAGTAAGACAGAAATATAAGATGAGGGGCCGGATACCCCGAGAGCGGGAAGAGTTCAGGACTCTGGGAAAGCTGAGTGACAACTACACGGGACAGCATTGTCTTTTTTTCCATTTAGCAGTGTGCGCCTCAAATGTGATCAGACATGAGATCCACACATCTTATATACAGTGACAGCTATTCATCTATTACTACTGACAACCAGCCTGTATATCATGTGTGAGAGGTTGTCACAGCCCCGCCCCCTGTTACTGACATCACTGATATATAATATAATTACATTGTGATCAGACATGAGATCCACACATCTTATATACAGTAACAGCTATTCATCTATTACTACTGACAACCAGCCTGTATATCATGTGTGAGAGGTTGTCACAGCCCCGCCCCCTGTTACTGACATCACTGATATATAATATAATTACATTGTGATCAGACATGAGATCCGCACATCTTATATACAGTAACAGCTATTCATCTATTACTACTGACAACCAGCCTGTATATCATGTGTGAGAGGTTGTCACAGCCCCGCCCCCTGTTACTGACATCACTGATATATAATATAATTACATGTGATCAGACATGAGATCCACACATCTTATATACAGTCACAGCTATTCATCTATTACTACTGACAACCAGCCTGTATATCATGTGTGAGAGGTTGTCACAGCCCCGCCTCCTGGTACTGACATCACTGATATATAATATAATTACATTGTGATCAGACATGAGATCCACACATCTTATATACAGTCACAGCTATTCATCTATTACTACTGACAACCAGCCTGTATATCATGTGTGAGAGGTTGTCACAGCCCCGCCCCCTGTTACTGACATCACTGATATATAATATAATTACATGTGATCAGACATGAGATCCACACATCTTATATACAGTCACAGCTATTCATCTATTACTACTGACAACCAGCCTGTATATCATGTGTGAGGGGTTGTCACAGCCCCGCCCCCTGTTACTGACATCACTGATATATAATATAATTACATTGTGATCAGACATGAGATCCACACATCCTATATACAGTAACAGCTATTCATCTATTACTACTGACAACCAGCCTGTATATCATGTGTGAGAGGTTGTCACAGCCCCGCCCCCTGTTACTGACATCACTGATATATAATTACATGTGATCAGACATGAGATCCACACATCTTATATACAGTAACAGCTATTCATCTATTACTACTGACAACCAGCCTGTATACCATGTGTGAGAGGTTGTCACAGCCCCGCCTCCTGTTACTGACATCACTGATATATAATATAATTACATTGTGATCAGACATGAGATCCACACATCTTATATACAGTAACAGCTATTCATCTATTACTACTGACAACCAGCCTGTATATCATGTGTGAGAGGTTGTCACAGCCCCGCCTCCTGTTACTGACATCACTGATATATAATATAATTACATTGTGATCAGACATGAGATCCACACATCTTATATACAGTAACAGCTATTCATCTATTACTACTGACAACCTGCCTGTATATCATGTGTGAGAGGTTGTCACAGCCCCGCCCCCTGTTACTGACATCCCTGATATATAATATAATTACATGTGATCAGACATGAGATCCACACATCTTATATACAGTAACAGCTATTCATCTATTACTACTGACAACCATCCTGTATATCATGTGTGAGAGGTTGTCACAGCCCCGCCCCCTGTACTGACATCACTGATATATAATATAATTACTTGTGATCAGACATGAGATCCACACATCTTATATACAGTGACAGCTATTCATCTATTACTACTGACAACCAGCCTGTATATCATGTGTGAGAGGTTGTCACAGCTCCGCCCCCTGTTACTGACATCACTGATATATAATATAATTACATTGTGATCAGACATGAGATCCACACATCTTATATACAGTCACAGCTATTCATCTATTACTACTGACAACCAGCCTGTATATCATGTGTGAGAGGTTGTCACAGCCCCGCCCCCTGTTACTGACATCACTGATATCTAATATAATTACACTGTGATCAGACATGAGATCCACACATCTTATATACAGTGACAGCTATTCATCTATTACTACTGACAACCAGCCTGTATATCATGTGTGAGAGGTTGTCACAGCCCCGCCCCCTGTTACTGACATCACTGATATATAATATAATTACATGTGATCAGACATGAGATCCACACATCTTATATACAGTGACAGCTATTCATCTATTACTACTGACAACCAGCCTGTATATCATGTGTGAGAGGTTGTCACAGCTCCGCCCCCTGTTACTGACATCACTGATATATAATATAATTACATGTGATCAGACATGAGATCCACACATCTTATATACAGTCACAGCTGTTCATCTATTACTACTGACAACCAGCCTGTATATCATGTGTGAGAGGTTGTCACAGCCCCGCCCCCTGTTACTGACATCACTGATATATAATATAATTACACTGTGATCAGACATGAGATCCACACATCTTATATACAGTCACAGCTATTCATCTATTACTACTGACAACCAGCCCGTATATCATGTGTGAGAGGTTGTCACAGCCCCGCCCCCTGTTACTGACATCACTGATATATTATATAATTACATGTGATCAGACATGAGATCCACACATCTTATATACAGTCACAGCTATTCATCTATTACTACTGACAACCAGCCTGTATATCATGTGTGAGAGGTTGTCACAGCTCCGCCCCCTGTTACTGACATCACTGATATATAATATAATGACACTGTGATCAGACATGAGATCCACACATCTTATATACAGTAACAGCTATTCATCTATTACTACTGACAACCAGCCTGTATATCATGTGTGAGAGGTTGTCACAGCCCCGCCCCCTGTTACTGACATCACTGATATATAATATAATTACATGTGATCAGACATGAGATCCACACATCTTATATACAGTCACAGCTATTCATCTATTACTACTGACAACCAGCCTGTATATCATGTGTGAGAGGTTGTCACAGCCCCGCCCCCTGTTACTGACATCACTGATATATAATATAATTACACTGTGATCAGACATGAGATCCACACATCTTATATACAGTAACAGCTATTCATCTATTACTACTGACAACCAGCCTGTATATCATGTGTGAGAGGTTGTCACAGCCCCACCCCCTGTTACTGACATCACTGATATATAATATAATGACACTGTGATCAGACATGAGATCCACACATCTTATATACAGTAACAGCTATTCATCTATTACTACTGACAACCAGCCTGTATATCATGTGTGAGAGGTTGTCACCGCCCCGCCCCCTGTTACTGACATCACTGATATATAATATAATTACATGTGATCAGACATGAGATCCACACATCTTATATACAGTCACAGCTATTCATCTATTACTACTGACAACCAGCCTGTATATCATGTGTGAGAGGTTGTCACAGCCCCGCCCCCTGTTACTGACATCACTGATATATAATATAATTACACTGTGATCAGACATGAGATCCACACATCTTATATACAGTAACAGCTATTCATCTATTACTACTGACAACCAGCCTGTATATCATGTGTGAGAGGTTGTCACAGCCCCACCCCCTGTTACTGACATCACTGATATATAATATAATTACACTGTGATCAGACATGAGATCCACACATCTTATATACAGTAACAGCTATTCATCTATTACTACTGACAACCAGCCTGTATATCATGTGTGAGAGGTTGTCACAGCCCCGCCCCCTGTTACTGACATCACTGATATATAATATAGTTACATTGTGATCAGACATGAGATCCACACATCTTATATACAGTAGCAGCTATTCATCTATTACTACTGACTACCAGACTGTATATCATGTGTGAGGTTGTCACAGCCCCGCCCCCTGTTACTGACATCACTGATATATAATATAATTACACTGTGATCAGACATGAGATCCACACATCTTATATACAGTAACAGCTATTCATCTATTACTACTGACAACCAGCCTGTATATCATGTGTGAGAGGTTGTCACAGCCCCGCCCCCTGTTACTGACATCACTGATATATAATATAATTACACTGTGATCAGACATGAGATCCACACATCTTATATACAGTAACAGCTATTCATCTATTACTACTGACTACCAGACTGTATATCATGTGTGAGGTTGTCACAGCCCCGCCCCCTGTTACTGACATCACTGATATATAATATAATTACACTGTGATCAGACATGAGATCCACACATCTTATATACAGTAACAGCTATTCATCTATTACTACTGACAACCAGCCTGTATATCATGTGTGAGAGGTTGTCACAGCCCCGCCCCCTGTTACTGACATCACTGATATGTAATATAATTACACTGTGATCAGACATGAGATCCACACATCTTATATACAGTAACAGCTATTCATCTATTACTACTGACAACCAGCCTGTATATCATGTGTGAGAGGTTGTCACAGCCCCGCCCCCTGTTACTGACATCACTGATATATAATATAATTACATGTGATCAGACATGAGATCCACACATCTTATATACAGTAACAGCTATTCATCTATTACTACTGACAACCAGCCCGTATATCATGTGTGAGAGGTTGTCACAGCTCCGCCCCCTGTTACTGACATCACTGATATATAATATAATTACACTGTGATCATACATGAGATCCACACATCTTATATACAGTAACAGCTATTCATCTATTACTACTGACAACCAGCCTGTATATCATGTGTGAGAGGTTGTCACAGCTCCGCCCCCTGTTACTGACATCACTGATATATAATATAATGACACTGTGATCAGACATGAGATCCACACATCTTATATACAGTAACAGCTATTCATCTATTACTACTGACAACCAGCCTGTATATCATGTGTGAGAGGTTGTCACAGCCCCGCCCCCGGTTACTGACATCACTGATATATAATATAATTACACTGTGATCAGACATGAGATCCACACATCTTATATACAGTAACAGCTATTCATCTATTACTACTGACAACCAGCCTGTATATCATGTGTGAGAGGTTGTCACAGCTCCGCCCCCTGTTACTGACATCACTGATATATAATATAATTACACTGTGATCAGACATGAGATCCACACATCTTATATACAGTAACAGCTATTCATCTATTATTACTGACAACCAGCCTGTATATCATGTGTGAGAGGTTGTCACAGCCCCGCCCCCTGTTACTGACATCACTGATATATAATATAATTACATGTGATCAGACATGAGATCCACACATCTTATATACAGTAGCAGCTATTCATCTATAACTACTGACAACCAGCCTGTATATCATGTGTGAGAGGTTGTCACAGCCCCGCCCCCTGTTACTGACATCACTGATATATAATATAATTACACTGTGATCAGACATGAGATCCACACATCTTATATACAGTAACAGCTATTCATCTATTACTACTGACAACCAGCCTGTATATCATGTGTGAGAGGTTGTCACAGCCCCGCCCCCTGTTACTGACATCACTGATATATAATATAATTACACTGTGATCAGACATGAGATCCACACATCTTATATACAGTGACAGCTATTCATCTATTACTACTGACAACCAGCCTGTATATCATGTGTGAGAGGTTGTCACAGCTCCGCCCCCTGTTACTGACATCACTGATATATAATATAATTACATTGTGATCAGACATGAGATCCACACATCTTATATACAGTCACAGCTATTCATCTATTACTACTGACAACCTGCCTATATATCATGTGTGAGAGGTTGTCACAGCCCCGCCCCGTTACTGACATCACTGATATATAATATAATTACATGTGATCAGACATGAGATCCACACATCTTATATACAGTAACAGCTATTCATCTATCACTACTGACAACCAGCCTGTATATCATGTGTGAGAGGTTGTCACAGCCCCGCCCCCTGTTACTGACATCACTGATATATAATATAATTACACTGTGATCAGACATGAGATCCACACATCTTATATACAGTAACAGCTATTCTTCTATTACTACTGACAACCAGCCTGTATATCATGTGTGAGAGGTTGTCACAGCTCCGCCCCCTGTTACTGACATCACTGATATATAATATAATTACATTGTGATCAGACATGAGATCCACACATCTTATATACAGTAACAGCTATTCATCTATTACTACTGACAACCAGCCTGTATATCATGTGTGAGAGGTTGTCACAGCCCCGCCCCCTGTTACTGACATCACTGATATATAATATAATTACACTGTGATCAGACATGAGATCCACACATCTTATATACAGTAACAGCTATTCATCTATTACTACTGACAACCAGCCTGTATATCATGTGTGAGAGGTTGTCACAGCTCCGCCCCCTGTTACTGACACTGTATTTTGTATGGCGTGCCGATAAGAAAAAAAATGCCATTTCATTGTGACCCTTGCATACAAGGTGACTGAACACCGGCTTGGAGGGGTTCACATAGAAGAGAAAGCTGCCAACTTTTGCTATCTTTTTTTTTACAGAGTGGTTACTAACCTCAGTCCTTCCGACGCTGATCACCAGGAGAGAGCGGTGCTGCATTGTGTGTTTGCCAAGTGTTCAGCAGCGACAAACACAATGAAGCGCCGCCAAGTGCATAATGAAGCGCCGCTCTCTCTCCTGGTGATCAGCGCCGCCAAGTGCATAATGAAGCGCCGCTCTCTCTCCTGGTGATCAGCGCCGCCAAGTGCATAATGAAGCGCCGCTCTCTCTCTCTGTGTTCATAATTGTTAAGCACACCAGTCGCTGAACACCAGGAGAGGGAATTGTGCCTGCGCACCATGGCCCCCCGTCCCGCACCGGTGCCACAAGGTGCTGACCCCTGCTGTAGCGCTACTTATGAGATTCTGGGGGTAAAATGAGCATCAAACTAATAGATCTTTCCATTCTCTTTTTCTTGTGCAGGCGGCAGAAGCGGACAGCCGGTCATTCTCTGCTGCCCCTGCGGGACCTTCCCCCAGGCTCCTCGCTGTCCCCGGCACCAGTCTGCACCCTCCATCCTCTAGAGGAATTGTGTCTGTTCTGTGAGTCCTGTGGTCTTCCATTCTGTCGGGACTGTGCCCTGGTCAAGCACTTGGGACACGAGATTCGTCCAGTCATGGAAGTTGCAGGGGGGCATCGAGCGCAGTTACAAGGAGTCTTAACAAAGTCTGAACCTAAGCTGGAGGACCTGGGAGCGGCACTGCATACTGTACAAGAAGCAGGAGAAGATTTAAAGAGGAGTGCGGACCTGCTGCGGAAGGAGGTTGAGGCCTTCACGGAGGGTTATATACGTGCAATTCAGGAGCACAAGGTCCGACTACTCAAGGACATAGAGGAGGAAGTGCATCGTAAAGACCAAGCCTTGAGCCTACAAAGAGCACGGATAAATCAGCAGCTGACCGACCTACGTACCGCCACCGCGTTCATTGGAGGACTTCTAGACCGCGGACCAGACCTTCATATTGTTCGAGCCAAGGCCTTGGTAATTAGTCGTTTGAAGGAGCTAAACCAAGGAGATCAAAGCCAAATGGGACAAGCAGAAGCCGGCAGAATTGTTTTCAACCCCAGGGAGGAGGCAGGACTATGCCGAGGGTATCAGATCTATGGCATGGTGCAAAGTGGTGGTGTTGATCCTGAGAGGTGCCAAGTCAGAGGACAAGGTGATCTCTTTATACACTTCCTTATTAACAGTCTGATCTAGACATAGAATGACCTTTATGACGTTTCCATATTTCCTGTGTTCTCCAGGTCTCCAGTCTGTGCATCCCGGAAAACTCTGCAGCTTCACCCTCACCTGTAACGCTAAATCCGGAGATCAGCTGGAACATAAAGGGGCACCCCCCAGAGTCATCATTCTGCATAAAGAATCAGGCAGGTCGGTCTCCATCATTGGTTGGTACATTCAGCACATCGTCATATAGCCTCTTCTCTAGCCAAAAACTTGCTGCATGAATTCTAGAACTATTGTCTACAAAGGTCATTGACCTACTGTTTGATGATAACGTTTACTAACCAGCAATGACAGTTATCTCCAGAGTAGATGCATGGGTGGTGGGGTCTTCTTTCTCTAGAGTAGATGCATGGGTGGTGGGTTCTCCTTTCTCTAGAGTAGATGCATGGGTGGTGGGTTCTCCTTTCTCTAGAGTAGATGCATGGGTGGTGGGTTCTTCTTTCTCTAGAGTAGATGCATGGGTGGTGGGGTCTTCTCTCTCCAGAATAGATGCATGGGTGGTGGATTATGTTTCTTCTCTCCAGAATAGATACCTCGGTTGTGGGTTGGGTCTCCTCTCCAGAATAGATTCATGGGTTTTGGGTTCCTCTACCAGCCAGAATAGATTTATGGGTAGTGGGTTATTATCTCTCTAGAATAGATGCCTGGGTGGTGGGTTCTTCGCTCAGCCAGAATAGATGCCTGGGTGGTGGGTTCCTCATTGCTCTCCAGAATAAATACAGATCACGACCTTCAGAATAGTTGATGGACACACAGCAGTTTTCTATCATTCTTCACTGATGTTCGTACCTTGTGTATCTTCATAATAAATGGTCACTGCAGATTGGTGTTGAGGTCAGGTCTATAGCAGAGGATCCCTCACTATCCATAGTCAGTTTTATCTTTACCAGAAGTAAAGTTGACTCATTCTTCAAGTTCAGATCTGTCTCTTATGGTTGCTGATTGAATGTTCATCATTGGTTTAGATGAAGGATTCTGATTGTCGGTCGGTTTAGATGATGGATTCTGATTGTCGGTCGGTTTAGATGATGGATTCTGATTGTTGGTCGGTTTAGATGATGGATTCTGATTGTTGGTCGGTTTAGATGATGGATTCTGATTGTCGGTCGGTTTAGATGAAGGATTCTGATTGTCGGTCGGTTTAGATGATGGATTCTGATTGTCGGTCGGTTTAGATGATGGATTCTGATTGTTGGTCGGTTTAGATGATGGATTCTGATTGTTGGTCGGTTTAGATGATGGATTCTGATTGTTGGTCGGTTTAGGTGAAGGATTCTGATTGTTGGTTGGTTTAGATGATGGATTCCGATTGCTGGTTGGTTTAGATGAAGGATTCTGATTGGTCGGTTTAGATGATGGATTCTAATCGTTGGTCGGTTTAGATGATGGATTCTGATTGTCGGTTGGTTTAGATGATGGATTCTGATTGTTGGTTGGTTTAGATGAAGGATTCTGATTGTCGGTCGGTTTAGATGATGGATTCTGATTGTCGGTCGGTCTAGATGAAGGATTCTGATTGTCGGTCGGTTTAGATGAAGGATTCTGATTGTCGGTCGGTTTAGATGAAGGATTCTGATTGTCGGTCGGTTTAGATGATGGATTCTGATTGTCGGTCGGTTTAGATGATGGATTCTGATTGTCGGTCGGTTTAGATGATGGATTCTGATTGTCGGTCGGTTTAGATGATGGATTCTGATTGTTGGTTGGTTTAGATGATGGATTCTGATTGGTCGGTTTAGATGATGGATTCTGATTGTTGGTCGGTTTAGATGATGGATTCTGATTGGTCGGTTTAGATGATGGATTCTGATTGTTGGTTGGTTTAGATGATGGATTCTGATTGGTCGGTTTAGATGATGGATTCTGATTGTCGGTCGGTTTAGATTAAGGATTCTGATTGTCAGTCGGTTTAGATGATGGATTCTGATTGTCGGTCGGTTTAGATGAAGGATTCTGATTGTCGGTCGGTTTAGATGATGGATTCTGATTGTTGGTCGGTTTAGATGATGGATTCTGATTGTTGGTTGTTTTAGATGATGGATTCTGATTGTTGGTTGGTTTAGATGATGGATTCTGATTGGTCGGTTTAGATGATGGATTCTGATTGTTGGTCGGTTTAGATGATAGATTCTGATTGTTGGTCGGTTTAGATGATGGATTCTGATTGTTGGTCGGTTTAGATGATGGATTCTGATTGTTGGTCGGTTTAGATGATGGATTCTGATTGTTGGTCGGTTTAGATGATGGATTCTGATTGTTGGTCGGTTTAGATGAAGGATTCTGATTGTCGGTCGGTTTAGATGATGGATTCTGATTGTTGGTCGTTTTAGATGATGGATTCTGATTGTTGGTTGGTTTAGATGATGGATTCTGATTGGTCGGTTTAGATGATGGATTCTGATTGTTGGTCGGTTTAGATGATGGATTCTGATTGTCGGTCGGTTTAGATGATGGATTCTGATTGTCGGTTGGTTTAGATGATGGATTCTGATTGTTGGTTGGTTTAGATGATGGATTCTGATTGGTCGGTTTAGATGATGGATTCTGATTGTTGGTCGGTTTAGATGATGGATTCTGATTGGTCGGTTTAGATGATGGATTCTGATTGTTGGTTGGTTTAGATGATGGATTCTGATTGGTCGGTTTAGATGATGGATTCTGATTGTCGGTCGGTTTAGATTAAGGATTCTGATTGTCGGTCGGTTTAGATGATGGATTCTGATTGTCGGTCGGTTTAGATGAAGGATTCTGATTGTCGGTCGGTTTAGATGATGGATTCTGATTGTTGGTCGGTTTAGATGATGGATTCTGATTGTTGGTTGTTTTAGATGATGGATTCTGATTGTTGGTTGGTTTAGATGATGGATTCTGATTGGTCGGTTTAGATGATGGATTCTGATTGTTGGTCGGTTTAGATGATAGATTCTGATTGTTGGTCGGTTTAGATGATGGATTCTGATTGTTGGTCGGTTTAGATGATGGATTCTGATTGTTGGTCGGTTTAGATGATGGATTCTGATTGTTGGTCGGTTTAGATGATGGATTCTGATTGTTGGTCGGTTTAGATGAAGGATTCTGATTGTCGGTCGGTTTAGATGATGGATTCTGATTGTTGGTCGTTTTAGATGATGGATTCTGATTGTTGGTTGGTTTAGATGATGGATTCTGATTGGTCGGTTTAGATGATGGATTCTGACTGTCGGTCGGTTTAGATGATGGATTCTGATTGTTGGTCGGTTTAGATGATGGATTCTGATTGTCGGTCGGTTTAGATGATGGATTCTGATTGTCGGTCGGTTTAGATGATGGATTCTGATTGTCGGTCGGTTTAGATGATGGATTCTGATTGTCGGTCGGTTTAGATGATGGATTCTGATTGTCGGTCGGTTTAGATGATGGATTCTGATTGTCGGTCGGTTTAGATGATGGATTCTGATTGTCGGTCGGTTTAGATTAAGGATTCTGATTGTCGGTCGGTTTAGATGATGGATTCTGATTGTTGGTCGGTTTAGATGAAGGATTCTGATTGTCGGTCGGTTTAGATGATGGATTCTGATTGTTGGTCGTTTTAGATGATGGATTCTGATTGTTGGTTGGTTTAGATGATGGATTCTGATTGTTGGTTGGTTTAGATGATGGATTCTGATTGGTCGGTTTAGATGATGGATTCTGATTGTTGGTCGGTTTAGATGATGGATTCTGATTGTTGGTCGGTTTAGATGATGGATTCTGATTGTTGGTCGGTTTAGATGATGGATTCTGATTGTTGGTCGGTTTAGATGATGGATTCTGATTGTTGGTCGGTTTAGATGATGGATTCTGATTGTTGGTCGGTTTAGATGATGGATTCTGATTGTTGGTCGGTTTAGATGATGGATTCTGATTGTTGGTCGGTTTAGATGAAGGATTCTGATTGTTGGTCGGTTTAGATGATGGATTCTGATTGTTGGTCGGTTTAGATGATGGATTCTGATTGTCGGTTGGTTTAGATGAAGGATTCTGATTGTTGGTGTTTAGATGATGGATTCTGATTTGTCGGTTTAGATGATGGACTCTGATTGTTGGTTGGTGTAGATGATGGATTCTGATTGTTGGTCGGTGTAGATGAAGGATTCTTATTGTTGGTTGGTTTAGATGATGGATTCTGATTGTTGGTTGGTTTAGATGAAGAATCGGACGGCTGCAGATAATCTCCAGTTATTACACTTCGGAGCCTCAAGTTCTTTGTGTTGGTCCTTATTTATTACATAAAATGCCACCCCATCCCCCAGATGAGGAGAGAAATGCCCGATGTCTTTTTATATATCGTACAGATCTCTGCAGGCCGCCATTCAGGATAACCAGGACGGAACGTACCACATCTCCTACACCCCAACAGAGCCGGGTCAGCTTTCCATCAGCGTGTGTATAAAAGGGCGTCATATCCGGGTAAGAGAGAGCGGCCGCACACATCCAGCAGGTGCTCTACTGCAGATGTTGGAGTCATAGTCCTGACATGTAAGTTGTTTTCTCCAGGGCTCCCCTTTTACTGTGACAGTGAGGGGAACATCGCGCCGGCATTGTGGGATCTATCACTGCTGCACATTCTGTTCCAGCGGTGGCCAGAAGGATGCCCGCTGCGGCTGTGGAGGGACAATGCCAGGTACGTGCCCTTAAAGGACCCCCCCCCCACTCCATAAATGTTTCCTTATACTCAGAAGTCCTTATGCCTTTTGTCAACCCTTCCAGGTAGTTTCCAGGGTTGCGGACATGGTCACAAAGGTCATCCCGGCCAGTCCCACTGGTCATGTTGTGGATCCACCGCAGAGATATCGGACTGCGCCGGTGTGAAGGACTCAGCCCCCCACAATCTCCTCAGGACTTTCGCTTTATGACTTGGGGGATCTTAGGAGAAGAACTTCTTACATCCTCGGCCAGCCGTGTTCTGGGCTAATAGCCGGCTCCGACTCATTGCCAACCCTGGATTGTGCATGACCGATGGAAACAGGACAATTCATATCTTATCACCTGCCAAAAAAGTGCCTTATATTTTGTGCAATATTCAGCATTAGAATAAATCCTCAGGGTCTCCACACAATGTGCCCCCGAGGACCCCCAGCCGGAGACCTGTGCTGATCCAGGCTGGAAATTATATGATGGGGATTAATAAAAATGTCTTATTATTTATACCCCAATGCTTCCCCCCGGATGTTCTCTACACCGGATGGTCACATGACTGAGGGTGCGGAGCCTGACACACAACGGCGGCGGCGGTAGAATTGTCACGGAGAGAAGACCCACAAGCTGCTTCCACACAAATCTTCAGAGTGACGATCAGATCTCCGAGGCTCCGCCATCGTGGCTCAGTAACTATAGTCGTGGTCTTCAGCACTCCTATCATCCGCTCATCCAACATGATGAGGAGCCACTGGGATTCCCATATATCTGGAGCCGTTCTTGGCTGCTCTTCCGCAGGTCTGATCTGGAGACTGGAGGTCGGCAGCTTATTCCACCTCTGTCCTTCTCCTTGGTCAGGTATTTCTTCGTTTTGGGTTATTGTCCTGTTGGAAACCGACGGTGTAGATGGGATGGTTGGAGTAGCGTGTCGTCCACTCAGGGTAAGGACCTGGTCAGGAGCAGAATGAAAATACCGGAAGCATTTTACCAGTAACTATAGCGCAGTATCTTGGGGCGCATCTGTGACGGAGCCTCCCACGCCGCTGTGGCCCTTCCGCGCGCCGGTCTCATCACAGCACGTTCACTCCTTGTGCCGGGGCTCCAGTGATAATACAAGAACCTTCCAGACACGACTGATCTCCAATCTCCACCAAATATGAAAACTTGTTGGCGTCATTAAAAAAAAAAACTTTCATTGAAATTGTTCTTTTAGGCCCCATGCACGCGACCGGAAAAACAGCCCGCCATTACGGAGCCATTCACTTGTATTGAGCACGGACACCTCCCCGTAGAAGTCGCCCGCAAAAGATACGACATGTCCGTTGTTTTGCTGGTTACGGCCGCGCACGTTGTTACGGGAGCACGGGCCAAAAAATGCGGCTGGCCGTCCGTAATTATGGGAATGGCCGTGCGCCCGAGGCCTTAAGGAAACGCACAGCCAGACACCATCGTGGCGGTTTCCACACATTATACAGTTTATAAGACACAATATAAGATAGATAACGGTCAGTCCTGTACACACGGGGGCACAATGTGCGCAGCCGCCACTATCCGCTAGATAACGGTCAGTCCTGTACACACGGGGGCACAATGTGCGCAGCCGCCACTTTCCTCTAGATAACGGTCAGTCCTGTACACACGGGGGCACAATGTGCGCAGCCGCCACTATCCGCTAGAGAATGGTCAGTCCTGTACACACGGGGGCACAATGTGCGCAGCCGCCACTTTCCTCTAGATAACGGTCAGTCCTGTACACACGGGGGCACAATGTGCGCAGCCGCCACTATCCGCTAGATAACGGTCAGTCCTGTACACACGGGTGGCACAATGTGCGCAGCCGCCACTATCCGCTAGATAACGGTCAGTCCTGTACACACGGGTGGCACAATGTGCGCAGCCGCCACTATCCGCTAGATAACGGTCAGTCCTGTACACACGGGGCACAATGTGCGCAGCCGCCACTATCCGCTAGATAACGGTCAGTCCTGTGTACACACGGGGCACAATGTGCGCAGCCGCCACTATCCGCTAGATAACGGTCAGTCCTGTACACACGGGGCACAATGTGCGCAGCCGCCACTATCCGCTAGATAACGGTCAGTCCTGTACACACGGGGCACAATGTGCGCAGCCGCCACTATCCGCTAGATAACGGTCAGTCCTGTACACACGGGGCACAATGTGCGCAGCCGCCACTATCCGCTAGATAACGGTCAGTCCTGTACACACGGGGACACAATGTGCGCAGCCGCCACTATCCGCTAGATAACAGTCAGTCCTGTACACACGGGGCACAATGTGCTCAGCCGCCACTATCCGCTAGATAACGGTCAGTCCTGTACACACGGGGGCACAATGTGCGCAGCCGCCACTATCCGCTAGATAACGGTCAGTCCTGTACACACGGGGCACAATGTGCGCAGCCGCCACTATCCGCTAGATAACGGTCAGTCCTGTACACACGGGGCACAATGTGCGCAGCCGCCACTATCCGCTAGATAACTGTCAGTCCTGTACACACGGGGCACAATGTGCGCAGCCGCCACTTTCCTCTAGATAACGGTCAGTCCTGTACACACGGGGCACAATGTACGCAGCCGCCACTATCCGCTAGATAACGGTCAGTCCTGTACACACGGGTGGCACAATGTGCGCAGCCGCCACTATCCGCTAGATAACGGTCAGTCCTGTACACACGGGGCACAATGTGCGCAGCCGCCACTATCCGCTAGATAACGGTCAGTCCTGTGTACACACGAGGCACAATGTGCGCAGCCGCCACTATCCTCTAGATAACGGTCAGTCCTGTACACACGGGGCACAATGTGTGCAGCCGCTACTATACGCTGGATAACGGTCAGTCCTGTACACACGGGGGCACAATGTACGCAGCTGCCACTATCCGCTAGATAACGGTCAGTCCTGTACACACGGGGGCACAATGTGCGCAGCCGCCACTATCCGCTAGATAACGGTCAGTCCTGTACACACGGGGGCACAATGTGCGCAGCCGCCACTTTCCTCTAGAGAATGGTCAGTCCTGTACACACGGGGGCACAATGTGCGCAGCCGCCACTATCCGCTAGAGAACGGTCAGTCCTGTACACACGGGGGCACAATGTGCGCAGCCGCCACTATCCGCTAGAGAATGGTCAGTCCTGTACACACGGGGGCACAATGTGCGCAGCCGCCACTATCCGCTAGATAACGGTCAGTCCTGTACACACGGGGCACAATGTGCGCAGCCGCCACTTTCCTCTAGATAACGGTCAGTCCTGTACACACGGGGGCACAATGTGCGCAGCCGCCACTATCCGCTAGATAACGGTCAGTCCTGTACACACGGGGCACAATGTGCGCAGCCG
Organism: Rhinoderma darwinii; assembly: GCF_050947455.1. Lineage (NCBI taxonomy): Eukaryota > Metazoa > Chordata > Amphibia > Anura > Rhinodermatidae > Rhinoderma > Rhinoderma darwinii. The sequence continues at coordinate 481,304,692 of NC_134688.1, forward strand.
GCACTATCCGCTAGATAACGGTCAGTCCTGTACACACGGGGCACAATGTGCGCAGCCGCCACTTTCCTCTAGATAACGGTCAGTCCTGTACACACGGGGCACAATGTGCGCAGCCGCCACTTTCCTCTAGATAACGGTCAGTCCTGTACACACGGGTGGCACAATGTGCGCAGCCGCCACTATCCGCTAGATAACGGTCAGTCCTGTGTACACACGGGGCACAATGTGCGCAGCCGCCACTATCCGCTAGATAACGGTCAGTCCTGTACACACGGGGCACGATGTGCGCAGCCGCCACTATCCGCTAGAGAATGGTCAGTCCTGTACACATGGGGCACAATGTGCGCAGCCGCCACTATCCGCTAGATAACGGTCAGTCCTGTACACACGGGGCACAATGTGCGCAGCCGCCACTATCCGCTAGATAACGGTCAGTCCTGTACACACGGGGACACAATGTGCGCAGCCGCCACTATCCGCTAGATAACAGTCAGTCCTGTACACACGGGGCACAATGTGCGCAGCCGCCACTATCCGCTAGAGAACGGTCAGTCCTGTACACACGGGGGCACAATGAGCGCAGCCGCCACTTTCCTCTAGAGAATGGTCAGTCCTGTACACACGGGGGCACAATGTGCGCAGCCGCCACTATCCGCTAGAGAACGGTCAGTCCTGTACACACGGGGGCACAATGTGCGCAGCCGCCACTATCCGCTAGAGAATGGTCAGTCCTGTACACACGGGGGCACAATGTGCGCAGCCGCCACTATCCGCTAGATAACGGTCAGTCCTGTACACACGGGGCACAATGTGCGCAGCCGCCACTTTCCTCTAGATAACGGTCAGTCCTGTACACACGGGGCACAATGTGCGCAGCCGCCACTTTCCTCTAGATAACGGTCAGTCCTGTACACACGGGTGGCACAATGTGCGCAGCCGCCACAATCCGCTAGATAACGGTCAGTCCTGTGTACACACGGGGCACAATGTGCGCAGCCGCCACTATCCGCTAGATAACGGTCAGTCCTGTACACACGGGGCACGATGTGCGCAGCCGCCACTATCCGCTAGAGAATGGTCAGTCCTGTACACACGGGGCACAATGTGCGCAGCCGCCACTATCCGCTAGATAACGGTCAGTCCTGTACACACGGGGCACGATGTGCGCAGCCGCCACTATCCGCTAGATAACGGTCAGTCCTGTACACACGGGGCACGATGTGCGCAGCCGCCACTATCCGCTAGATAACGGTCAGTCCTGTACACACGGGGACACAATGTGCGCAGCCGCCACTATCCGCTAGATAACAGTCAGTCCTGTACACACGGGGCACAATGTGCGCAGCCGCCACTATCCGCTAGATAATGGTCAGTCCTGTACACACGGGGGCACAATGTGCGCAGCCGCCACTTTCCTCTAGAGAATGGTCAGTCCTGTACACACGGGGGCACAATGTGCGCAGCCGCCACTATCCGCTAGAGAACGGTCAGTCCTGTACACACGGGGGCACAATGTGCGCAGCCGCCACTATCCTCTAGATAACGGTCAGTCCTGTACACACGGGGCACAATGTGTGCAGCCGCCACTTTCCTCTAGATAACGGTCAGTCCTGTACACACGGGTGGCACAATGTGCGCAGCCGCCACTATCCGCTAGATAACGGTCAGTCCTGTACACACGGGGCACAATGTGCGCAGCCGCCACTATCCGCTAGATAACGGTCAGTCCTGTACACACGGGGGCACAATGTACGCAGCCGCCACTATCCGCTAGGTAACGGTCAGTCCTGTACACACGGGGGCACAATGTGCGCAGCCGCCACTATCCGCTAGAGAACGGTCAGTCCTGTACACACGGGGCACAATGTGCGCAGCCGCCACTTTCCTCTAGATAACGGTCAGTCCTGTACACATGGGGCACGATGTGCGCAGCCGCCACTATCCGCTAGAGAACGGTCAGTCCTGTACACACTGGGCACAATGTGCGCAGCCGCCACTTTCCTCTAGATAACGGTCAGTCCTGTACACACGGGGCACGATGTGCGCAGCCGCCACTATCCGCTAGATAACGGTCAGTCCTGTACACACGGGGGCACAATGTACGCAGCCGCCACTATCCGCTAGATAACGGTCAGTCCTGTACACACGGGGGCACAATGTGCGCAGCCGCCACTATCCGCTAGAGAACGGTCAGTCCAGTACACACGGGGGCACAATGTGCGCAGCCGCCACTATCCGCTAGATAACGGTCAGTCCTGTACACACGGGGCACAATGTGCGCAGCCGCCACTATCCGCTAGATAACGGTCAGTCCTGTACACACGGGTGGCACAATGTGCGCAGCCGCCACTATCCGCTAGATAACGGTCAGTCCTGTACACACGGGGCACAATGTGCGCAGCCGCCACTATCCGCTAGATAACGGTCAGTCCTGTACACACGGGGGCACAATGTGCGCAGCCGCCACTTTCCTCTAGATAACGGTCAGTCCTGTACACACGGGGCACGATGTGCGCAGCCGCCACTATCCGCTAGAGAACGGTCAGTCCTGTACACACAGGGCACAATGTGCGCAGCCGCCACTTTCCTCTAGATAACGGTCAGTCCTGTACACACGGGGCACGATGTGCGCAGCCGCCACTATCCGCTAGATAACGGTCAGTCCTGTACACACGGGGCACGATGTGCGCAGCCGCCACTATCCGCTAGATAACGGTCAGTCCTGTACACACGGGGCACAATGTGCGCAGCCGCCACTATCCGCTAGATAACGGTTAGTCCTGTACACACGGGGCACAATGTGCGCAGCCGCCACTATCCGCTAGATAACGGTCAGTCCTGTACACACGGGGCACAATGTGCGCAGCCGCCACTATCCGCTAGATAACGGTTAGTCCTGTACACACGGGGCACGATGTGCGCAGCCGCCACTTTCCTCTAGATAACGGTCAGTCCTGTACACACGGGTGGCACAATGTGCGCAGCCGCCACTATCCGCTAGATAACGGTCAGTCCTGTACACACGGGGCACAATGTGCGCAGCCGCCACTATCCGCTAGATAACGGTCAGTCCTGTACACACGAGGCACAATGTGCGCAGCCGCCACTATCCGCTAGATAACGGTCAGTCCTGTACACACGAGGCACAATGTGCGCAGCCGCCACTATCCGCTAGATAACGGTCAGTCCTGTACACACGGGGGCACAATGTGCGCAGCCGCCACTATCCGCTAGATAACGGTCAGTCCTGTACACACGGGGCACAATGTGCGCAGCCGCCACTATCCGCTAGATAACGGTCAGTCCTGTACACACGGGGCACAATGTGCGCAGCCGCCACTATCCGCTAGATAACGGTCAGTCCTGTACACACGGGGCACAATGTGCGCAGCCGCCACTATCCGCTAGATAACGGTCAGTCCTGTACACACGGGGCACAATGTGCGCAGCCGCCACTATCCGCTAGATAACGGTTAGTCCTGTACACACGGGGGCACAATGTGCGCAGCCGCCACTATCCGCTAGATAACGGTCAGTCCTGTACACACGGGGCACAATGTGCGCAGCCGCCACTATCCGCTAGATAACGGTCAGTCCTGTACACACGGGGCACGATGTGCGCAGCCGCCACTATCCGCTAGATAACGGTCAGTCCTGTACACACGGGGGCACAATGTGCGCAGCCGCCACTATCCGCTAGATAACGGTCAGTCCTGTACACACGGGGGCACAATGTGCGCAGCCGCCACTATCCGCTAGATAACGGTCAGTCCTGTACACACGGGGACACAATGTGCGCAGCCGCCACTATCCACTAGATAACGGTCAGTCCTGTACACACGGGGCACAATGTGCGCAGCCGCCACTATCCGCTAGATAACGGTCAGTCCTGTACACACGGGGCACAATGTGCGCAGCCGCCACTATCCGCTAGAGAACGGTCAGTCCAGTACACACGGGGCACAATGTGCGCAGCCGCCACTATCCGCTAGATAACGGTCAGTCCTGTACACACGGGGGCACAATGTGCGCAGCCGCCACTATCCTCTAGATAACGGTCAGTCCTGTACACACGGGGCACAATGTGCGCAGCCGCCACTATCCTCTAGATAACGGTCAGTCCTGTACACACGGGGCACAATGTGCGCAGCCGCCACTTTCCTCTAGATAACGGTCAGTCCTGTACACACGGGGGCACAATGTGCGCAGCCGCCACTATCCGCTAGATAACGGTCAGTCCTGTACACACGGGGGCACAATGTGCGCAGCCGCCACTATCCGCTAGATAACGGTCAGTCCTGTACACACGGGGGCACAATGTGCGCAGCTGCCACTATCCGCTAGATAACGGTCAGTCCTGTACACACGGGGCACAATGTGCGCAGCCGCCACTATCCGCTAGATAACGGTCAGTGCCGCCGATGATTGAGAGACGGAGAAATGTATAAAAAAAAATTGACTTTATTACACGACACATAAAGACCCACAGACGATACACCATAAATATAAACCGTCTCTGACAACACAGGGTAATAACCGCTCCCCCGTATACGACCAGATTAACCCTGTGTAACATCTTACACCCCGAAGAGCAGGCGCAGGTCCGTCAGTGTGAGCTTGGTGAACGCGCTGCCGTTTCCGGTCAGGACCTTTTTGGCCAAATCTTTCTTCTTCTCCTGGAGCTGAGAGATTTTCTCCTCCACCGTCCCCTGACAGACGAACCTGCCGAGAAGAGGAGAAACGACGGTCAATATAAAAACGCAATCACTGCAGAGCGCAAGAGGAAGGCGCCAAGAGAACGAGAAACGGGCGGCTGCAGAAACGAGCTCGCCAGACGACGTGCGCCATAGAAGGCAACACATGCCGGGCGCCAACATTATTATGGGATTGTGACGGTTTTTACATGGCGTTTATATTGTGTTTGTGGCTGAGGACGGATGGATGGAAGGAAGAGACGGTCAGACAGCGCTGAAGAATCTCCCCCGCCATCGCAGCAACGACGCTACGGCACGGATTCCTGACCCCCCCCCCCCCATGACATAAGCAGCAGGAACATGATGATGGTGGTGACAGCTGAGGGGCTACAAGGAGGAGCTGGGGTCAGTGTCAGGCTCCACCCACTCAGGCTCCGCCCCCAGCGATCAGGTGTGACCACGGTGTAATTTACCTAAACTAGAACACCACGCCCAGTTATATATTTTTCCTCTTTAACCCCTTAAACTTCAAGCCATTTTTTTGGTTTTCACTTCCCGCCTTCTAAGCGCCATGACTGGTTTCTTTTTCCGTTAATGGCGCGGCGCGGGGGCCGATTTTACCAGGTGTTGTAGTTTCTATTGGCACCAAATAATGGACTGGGAAAAGGAAAAAAAAAAATTCTATGTTGGGTGAAATTGGAAAAGAACGGTGATTTCTCCATTTTTTGGGGGAGTTTCGTTTTTAGGTCTTTCACCGTGCGGGAAAAAAGGCAAATGACCGTTATTCTGCTGGTTAATCCGATTACAGCGCGGTCAGATGATTAGATTTTACAAAAAAAAAACAACCTATTTGTTAGAAAAAAAAAAAGTTTTGTCGCCGCATTCGGGGCGCCAGAACGGTTTGATTTTTCCGTAGATTGCGCGGTGGGTGTGAGGGCTGATTTTTTTGCGGGAGGAGCGGTCGTTTTTATGGTCACCATTTTTCGGCACATACACATTTTTGATCACTTTTTATGAAATTTTTTTTACCGCTAAGTTGACCAAAAAAAACGGAGATTCTGGCGTTTTATATTTTTCTGGCGTTCACCGTGCGAGTAAACGTTATATTGTTACAGTTCGGACTTTTACGGATGCAGAGATAACAATTTTGTTTATTTTCTACTTCAGAGAGAAAAATGGGAAGAGGTTTTTTGTTTTGTTTTTTACTTTTAATATATTTTTATCCCCCCCCCCCCCTAATAACTTTATGCAACTTTTTTTTGTTTACACATTTTATTCGTCCCCCAGCACAGGAACGTGACCCGGCGATCGTTGGATACGAATGTACTGCAGCATATTGTCCTTTTTACAGGCAGAGTGAAGGCAGTCCTGGGGGTCTTCATCAGGCCCCTGAGCTGCCATGACAACCATCAGCAACCCACAATGACACGTCTGATTCTGCGGTCGCTATTGATCGCAGCATTTGAGGGGTTGAACGGCCAGGAACAGCGGGAACATTTTGATTACTTGATTTCCATCCCCCGCATTACGAGTCAATGACACAGGTTGGGGGGGGGGGGTCGGGGGTTACTGTGATTTGTCTCATGTTCTCCAAGTTACTCTAAGACCCCCGAGTCCTGCTCTGCCGATAAAGGTCACCCAGCTTTCCCAGAGCCCTGATCAGCACAGGTTTACAGTGCGGTTGTGTGATGGGCGTCCTCAGGACCAGGAGACATCTGTGTGCGGCGGTACCAGGGGAGCGACCCCCCGGATTATACCATGACATGGGTGTAGGGGAGGTCACCTGTGGATCACCACGTCCTTGCGCTGTCCCACCCGGTAGATTCGGTCACAGGCCTGATCCTCCAGAGCCGGATTCCTGAAAACAAGAGCAAAGTCAGAGCCGGGAAACGAGTCTCGACGCCCGTTCAGCTGTGACCCGGCATTAATAGAAAGATTGGGGTCCCGCAGAGCCCCTTGAATGTAACCGACCCCAAGAAGTGCTTACCAGTGCATGTCCATCAAGAAGAGGTGATTCCCACCGATCAGGTTCAGCCCCACGCCACCCGCGCAGAGCGAGACGAGCATGACCTGAGGAGACAGACGCCGTGAGGAGGACGTCACATGACAGCTCCAGTGCATGCTGGGAGTTCTGCCGCTCTCCTACCTGCGGTCCTCGGGGGTTGATATTAAAATCTTCCACCAAATCCATGCGGAGCTTCGGGGTGACGGAGCCGTCGATGGTGGCGTGAGAGATCGCCATGCGCTTCAGATGGACGGCCACAACCTTCAGCATGCTGGTCCACTGCGACACCACGACGCTGCGAACAAGACAAGAGGCCAATCAGCTCATTCACAGCCAGACGGGAAAACCAACAGCATTCATACGGGATATAACCACCCAGCTTTCCCAGACTCCTGCATGACAGATGTGACAAGTTGTAGCGAAGGACTACGACCCCCCCCCCATACTGCAGGGAGGAGACACATTGTACTTCATGGTGAAGGGCGCAATAACCCCCCCCCCAGCAAAACATCTGACTGGCCCCTATAGATAAGACGGTACCTCTTCTGGGGGACAGGTCCAGAGTTTATGGTTCTCAGCTCGGAGAGAAGAGCGTCGACCTGCGGGAGAGAGGAGACAGAGACCCTGACATCACCGGGAGAGAGGAGACTGAGACCCTGACATCACCGGGAGAGAGGAGACTGAGACCCTGACATCACCGGGAGAGAGGAGACTGAGACCCTGACATCACCGGGAGAGAGGAGACTGAGACCCTGACATCACCGGGAGAGAGGAGACTGAGACCCTGACATCACCGGGAGAGAGGAGACTGAGACCCTGACATCACCGGGAGAGAGGAGACTGAGACCCTGACATCACCGGGAGAGAGGAGACTGAGACCCTGACATCACCGGGAGAGAGGAGACTGAGACCCTGACATCACCGGGAGAGAGGAGACTGAGACCCTGACATCACCGGGAGAGAGGAGACTGAGACCCTGACATCACCGGGAGAGAGGAGACTGAGACCCTGACATCACAGGGAGAGAGGAGACCGAGACCCTGACATCACCGGGAGAGAGGAGACTGAGACCCTGACATCACCGGGAGAGAGGAGACTGAGACCCTGACATCACCGGGAGAGAGGAGACTGAGACCCTGACATCACCGGGAGAGAGGAGACTGAGACCCCGACATCACCGGGAGAGAGGAGACTGAGACCCCGACATCACCGGGAGAGAGGAGACTGAGACCCTGACATCACCGGGAGAGAGGAGACTGAGACCCTGACATCACCGGGAGAGAGGAGACTGAGACCCTGACATCACCGGGAGAGAGGAGACTGAGACCCTGACATCACCGGGAGAGAGGAGACTGAGACCCCGACATCACCGGGAGAGAGGAGACTGAGACCCTGACATCACCGGGAGAGAGGAGACTGAGACCCTGACATCACGGCCCCCCCCCCCGACATCGCGGCCCCCCCACCTCGGCCCCCCCCCGGGGGGGTTCCTCACCTTGGTGCTTCCGCTCTCGCTCTCAAACAGTTGGGCCTGGAAGTTGGTTCCATTCAGGGAGACGCTGGGTTTGGGGTCGTGGCTCTTGAGGTCACACAAGGTCAGGGCATTGAGTTGCTCCTCCAGGGTCAGGCTCAGCCCCTCGTTCTTCAGCTCCAGTTGGTCCAGAGTCTGGGGGGAGGGGGAGAGAGAGGGGTCAGGACGGCTGCGGTTACCCCGATATTATAACAGGGTGACCCCGAGTAGTTGTTCTATGGACCAGCAGCGATCCTCCCTCCCCCCCCCCCCCGGGGCACTCACCGTCTTCAGCAGAGATAGGTGGCTGCAGCACTGGCGCAGGCGGAGCAGAAGTGACAAGATGTGGACGGTGCTGGACCCCTGAGAGGGCGGCGGGGGGGCCGAGGGGTCACCCTGACAGGGGCCGAACTCCCGAGCAACTGCCAGAAAGAAATCAGGAAGGGGGGGCGACATGAAGAGTTACAGAGGGTCCGGAGCAATCAAATCAGAAGTGAAGCGAGAGGTCTGAGCCGCACGGTGCCGCGTACCTCTGTCAAAGGGATTATCTGCTCCCCCCGACGCTGCGCGTGACCCCCCGTCATGTCTCTGCAGGTACTGCTGCAACGTGGACCTGAGGAGAAACAGCACAACGACGTGAAGAGACGGCACTGCCGCTCCTGCCCCCCGCCGACCACTGCACCTCCCCAAACCACTGCACCCCTCCGCCAACCAGTCGCCCCCGCCCACCACCGCACCGCCTCCCCCTGCACCACCCCCGCCAACCACTGCCGCCCCCGCCCACCATTGCACCGCCTCCCCCTGCACCCCCCCGCCAACCATTGCCGCCCCCGCCCACCACCGCACCGCCTCCCCCTGCACCACCCCCGCCAACCACTGCCGCTCCCGCCCACCACACCCCCCGCCAACCACTGCACCTGCCACATCAGCGGACAGCCCGGCAGTTTAATAATAGACCTGAGACTCCACCTCACCTGGATCGGGCAAATATCACGTCGTACACGGCCCGTTCCTGAGCGGACAGCGTCAGATGATGCAGATCACTCGTCCTCTGCGGGAGCTCAACCTGAACCACAGGGGGAAACGGGCTGTTATATACGTGTGTGTGTGTATATATATTAGGCAGCACCCGATGTAAGCCCCCAGTGTATACTGAACCCCCCCGTGTATACTGAACCCCCCCCCGTGTATACAGAACCCCCCCGTGTATACTGAACCCCCCCCCGTGTATACTGAACCCCCCCCCGTGTATACTGAACCCCCCCCCGTGTATACTGAACCCCCCCCCGTGTATACTGAACCCCCCCCATGTATACTGAACCCCCCCGTGTATACTGAACCCCCCCCCCGTGTATACTGAACCCCCCCCCCGTGTATACTGAACCCCCCGTGTATACTGAACCCCCCCCCCGTGTATACTGTACCACCTGGTGTATACTGAACCCCCCCCCGTGTATACTGAACCCCCCCGTGTATCCCCCTCCCCCACTGCTGGTTACCAGGGGTCTCCCGGCGTGGTCCCGCTGGTCCTTGGTCCTCCGCAGCAGGAGGCTCTTGGTCAGGATGTTCAGCCGCTCGCCCCCCTTTTTGCTGCCGTTGTCCACTTGACTCTTCCACAATTTGAACTCATCGAACGGGGAGCAGCGCAGGAACCTGCGGGGGGACGGCAGTTATGGGGGGCGCCTCACGGGACCGCACAGGCCGCGCGCAGCCCTTCACTCACCGCAGCAGGGAGTACAGGTCCAGCAGGTTGTTCTGTATGGGGGTCCCGGTCACCGCCCAGCGGGCCCCGGCTCTCAGCTTACACACCGCCATGGACGTCTGCACCTTGGGGTTCTTAATGTTGTGCGCCTCATCCAAAATAATGCGCGCCCAGGCCAGACGCAGCAGAGGAGAGGAGGCCGCCCGGTCCTGCAAATAGAGAGTAGCATACACCAGGCATTGCACAGGGGGCCAATGTAAAAATCACCACATCTCCTGTAGTGCAGCGCAGCAAGTTCTGTACAAACACTGAACCGACACATGAGATGTTTACAGACGGAGAGCAGAATAGTGACTGCAGCTCTGGATGTAACTGCAGTATAACCTGATGTAACAGCAAGATAGTGACTACAGCTCTGGATGTGAATGGAGTATAAGACATGATGTTGAGTTAGAATAGTAACTGCAGCTCTGGATGTGAGTGGAGTATAAGACATGATGTTGAGTTAGAATAGTAACTGCAGCTCTGGATGTGAGTGGAGTATAAGACATGATGTTGATTTAGAATAGTAACTGCAGCTCTGGATGTGAGTGGAGTATAAGATAGGATGTTGAATTAGAATAGTAACTGCAGCTCTGGATGTGAGTGGAGTATAAGATATGATGCTGCATTAGAATAGTAACTGCAGCTCTGGATGTGAGTGGAGTATAAGACATGTGACTACGGATCAGTACCAGATAAATAAAGGATCCTCATAGTCGGAGATTACATGCGGACGATCACCCACCTCCAGGTCCTGGTCCTTGGCCGGTGCGTCCCCCTCCTCCTTCTTGGCAGGAATCTCTTTCGACACGAGGCCGTAGGTGGTGACAACAATGTCGTACTGCGCCAGCCTGGAGGAGACAGAGGAGAAGAGGCGCTGCAGCAGCCGGATCATTCATCTCTGGACGTCACGGATCAGCAGCGGATTTCAAGTCCTCGCCTTATTTTCATGATCTCTGATTGCTGTCAGTGATTGGTACTCAACTTATGTACAACCGGCGGCTGAAAACAAGACTTCTCACATCTGAGGGTCTGTTACAATTGTGTCCACTCCAGACAATCCTGTGCGTGGTAAACAGCCAGGACTCCAGACTGATACAATGTAACAAACTACCAGGACAGGAAAGAGATTTGTGCTGCTGATGGGTTCAGCTAAAAGGATTGTCTATACTGCTTACATTGTGACAAACCCTCAGCTGCGAGGTCAGGATGAGATTTTAGCTTATGGATATGAACAATGTTGTCATTCACTGACAGCAAGCAGAAATCTATAAAATGCTATCACAAATATCTAGGCTACATGCAGATGTAGACAAAACTGCTGGTCAGAATAAGGCGGTAGACGCGGCAATCAGACATTGGACGAGGGAAGTCGCGCTGCCGAGAAAGTGACGCTCCGGACGAGAAGAATCTGATTTATAGCCGTTCCCAAATCACAAAGAAAAACCAAAAAGGAGGAAGAAAACAGAGTGCCGCGCGCAGGGTAAGGCCGCCACCTAGTGCCGCGCGCAGGGTAAGGCCGCCACCTAGTGCCGCGCGCAGGGTAAGGCCGCCACCTAGTGCCGCGCGCAGGGTAAGGCCGCCACCTAGTGCCGCGCGCAGGGTAAGGCCGCCACCTAGTGCCGCGCGCAGGGTAAGGCCGCCACCTAGTGCCGCGCGCAGGCTAAGGCCGCCACCTAGTGCCGCGCGCAGGCTAAGGCCGCCACCTAGTGCCGCGCGCAGGCTAAGGCCGCCACCTAGTGCCGCGCGCAGGCTAAGGCCGCCACCTAGTGCCGCGCGCAGGCTAAGGCCGCCACCTAGTGCCGCGCGCAGGCTAAGGCCGCCACCTAGTGCCGCGCGCAGGCTAAGGCCGCCACCTAGTGCCGCGCGCATGCTAAGGCCGCCTCTAACATTGTCCATAGACATTTCAATCCTTCGCAGTCCTCGGCCCATGTTCACCTCTCGTGCGCTCCGAAACCAGGTCACCCCTCTCTCGCGCGCTACGCCCAGGTCGCCCCTCTCGCGCGCTACGCCCAGGTCGCGCCTCTCTCGCGCTACGCCCAGGTCGCCCCTCTCTCGCGCTACGCCCAGGTCGCCCCTCTCTCGCGCTACGCCCAGGTCGCCCCTCTCTCGCGCTACGCCCAGGTCGCCCCTCTCTCGCGCTACGCCCAGGTCGCCCCTCTCTCGCGCTACGCCCAGGTCGCCCCTCTCTCGCGCTACGCCCAGGTCGCCCCTCTCTCGCGCTACGCCCAGGTCGCCCCTCTCTCGCGCTACGCCCAGGTCGCCCCTCTCTCGCGCTACGCCCAGGTCGCCCCTCTCTCGCGCTACGCCCAGGTCACCCCTCTCTCGCGCTACGCCCAGGTTACCCCTCTCTCGCGCTACGCCCAGGTTACCCCTCTCTCGTGCTACGCCCAGGTCACCCCTCTCGTGCTTGCTTGGCTCGGGATATTTACCTGGAGCACACAGATAAGTTCTGACTCCATTTATCGCTGGGGAGACTCCACCCTGACAATACCCTGGGATCAAGTACTCACCGCTTACAGTCCTTCTCCCGGTTGGCGCCATGATACAGATAAACCTGCAATCGTCCGTCACTCACTCTCTTCTCCACTTCCTTCTTCCAATGATGAACGAGCGACGCCGGACAGATAATGAGGGTCCCACGAGAGACCATCAGGGTGGAATCTGGAAGAAAATGCGGATCTGTCATTATACTACGGGCATATTATGGGCACAGCTCCGCAGCACGGACACCTTAAATGGAGACTAAGTTCTCAGACAACTTCTGCCGATGTAATAAGATTCCTGATATAAAACAACGCTGTCATTTACTTACTGATGAAATGTGTTTTATCCATGTGAATTCTGTGTGACGTTACCACCACTAGGGGGTCTCCCTTCCTGTAATCTGCTGTACACCCCCTGTCGTCAAGCAAAGCCCGTCCCTAGTTACAGCCGGACTGCAGAAGTCGGGTGTGTCTATTCACTGCCTGCCAATACAAGTCTATGGAGAGGGGAGGAGTAGGGAGAGGACCGAGACAAAGACAAACACTCACAGTAATGTTGCCAATCCAAGTCTATGGAGAGGGGAGGTGGAGAAGAAAAAGAGTGAAGCCTCATGCACACGTCAGTATTCGGAAGCCAAAACCAGGAGCGGGTCCAAAACACGGAGGAGGTGCAAATCTTTCCATTATAGGTTTTCTCTGTTTATGTTCCACTACTGGTTTTGGCTTCCAAATACTGCATGAGGTCTGAAAAAGGAGCAGACACAGGGGGTGATATCCGGCCGGTTCGCCCCCGGTTCTCCCGAACCGGTTGGTAAAAGGACAGCTGGTTCGCAGAACCGGGAAGCCGGAACCGGTCCCCTGCACTCAAATGTTTCCACGTCCTTAGGACACAAATACAGTTGAGTTCACTAGCGCGGCCCTGGCGAGGCAAATGATGCCTCGCCAACTAAATGGGCTGAGCATGCTTAGGATATTGAATGTGCGCATATAGGCCTATACGTAATGGAGGAGTTTAACATAATGTGCGGCTAGGTCTGTGCGCTTATGTAATTATATGTGGCAATCCACACAAAAACATTCCGGAAAGGGAATTTCTTTATTTAGAGTCCACTTTAATGTAGGGGGTATTTGGAATATCATAATTGTTTTACTTTATTATTAGAATCATTTTCAATGGCGCGATACCCTGCAGAAAAAGTGTACCCATCCCGCCTCCTCGCATGTCTTCGTCCGAAAAACAGGGAACCTGTTAAAAAATTTAATCCCACCCCTGCACAGACTCGATGCCCATACAAGTCTATGGAAAAGGGAGGGATGAGCAGGGGCAGAGTGAGAGAAACGCATGCTGCTGTAAGATTTCTACGTCACCCCAGTGCTGGATTCTCAGCTATACTGCTGTATAATCTCCTCCATGCTGCTGAATAAATTATAGCCATTAGGCTCCTCCCACTAGCTCAGAGACAACTGAATTAGAGACAGATCCTGCAGAGGAGAAAACTGCTAAATAATGCAGCATACAAGTCATCTAATGGCCACAAGTAGTGTCATCCCTCACGTACACACACGACAGATTATTCTGACAGTCTCCTGAGGAGTTCGGTCCACTTGAAGGGCAGCACGGTATAATGACCGATCCACTTGAAGGTCATGTGACCACTGTATGGAGACACGTACAGGTGGCGGGGGAGGGATGGGCAGCGGCTTCAATGTTTACATGTGGGATTATGGTTAATAGTAAAGTTAGTTGTTCTGAGCCCCGGCAGCCGCTCTTCATGTACCCGCCGCCGCCCTCATCCCGCGTCGCCTTTTACCTGTTTTAGAGATCCAGGACTCCAGCTTCTTGTCTTCTTCCTTCTCTGATTTCTGCTGCTGTTTCTGGGCGAGTATGAGGGCGATCATGGTCAGCGTCTTCCCCAGCCCCATGTCATCCGCTGCAGAGACCGGAGATAGACACAGATCACACGGGGAGCACCTGTATATATATATACACACACACACACATTTATATACAGTGAAGGAAATAAGTATTTGACCCCTTGCTGATTTTGTACGTTTGCCCGCTGTCAAAGACATGAACAGTCTAGAATTTGTAAACGTTTTTTCAGAGTCGGTTAATCTAACATTTGAGATCTGTTGTGTATTTGGATCTCATGAGTGAAGTGTGGCAGGCATAGGCGGCAGCTGCAGACTGCTCGGACAGCCTCTGGTGTCACACGGTAGTGAAGTTCAATAGTTAGACCGGCAATGATTTTAAAATAGCGCTAGCCCCCCCGACATGTTTCGCTGCAGCAGCAGCGTCCTCAGGGGATCATTTCAGGGCTATTACCTAATAGCAGTCTGCAGCTGCCGCCTATGCCTGCCACGCTTCATTCATGAGATCCAATACACAACAGATCTCAAATGTTAGATTAACCGACTCTGAAAAAACGTTTCATTAAATTTATATTGTACAATTATCTATTTTCTCTGCTGCAACCGGTTTCTAAATTGAATAAAAGTTATATTTTAATGAATGCAACAATTCTATGGCAGCTGGGAGATTGGGGCTCGTTTGTGCTCTGCACATTTATCTGCCTGCCTATTTCAATCATCCCTGCCAGCTACTGGGGTCTCTGTTCATTTTTCCAAACCTCATCATCAACTACAAAAAACGTCTGACTGCTGTGCTTGCCAACAAGGGTTTTGCCACCAAGTATTAAGTCTTGTTTGCCAAAGGGATCACATACTTATTTCTCTGTGCACAATGCAAATAAATATATATAATTTTGACAATGTGATTTTCTGTTTTTTATATAATCTATCTCTCACTGGTAAAATTAACCTAGCCTAAAAATTCTAGACTGTTCATGACTTTGACAGCGGGCAAACTTACAAAATCAGCAAGGGATCAAATACTTATTTCATTCACTGTATACATATATACACACACACACACACACACACTGTATATATACACACGCACAGATCACACAGGGAGCACCTGTTTATATACGCCTGGTGTGGGCAGTGCGAGGGGACGTCTCTTGGGGGGGCCCATTCTGGGTTTTGCTTTGGGGCCCTATGATTTGTGTGGACGTCTTTTGTCATCGTGTAAAAGCAAAGATCTGTAACTTACCCAGAATCCCTCCCTGCGGCTGCTGAGCCTCCCTCCACTGAAGCCAGGCCACAGCTTGTTTCTGGTGCAGGAGCAGCGGGATCTGCAATATGAAGACGAAGCGGTGAGAAGCCGGAGATACTGGATATTACACGGGTGACATGCTGGTAATACAGGATGAGGGGGAGGGGGCAGTAATACAGGATGAGGGGGGGGGGGGCAGTAATACAGGATGAGGGGGAGGGGGCAGTAATACAGGGGGAGGGGGCCACCTTCAGTCCTCGGGGGTCCGTTGTGGTGCTCTCCGGGTCGGGGCAGGACTCCAGGCTCTTGTGTAGGTGATCGATGGCCTCACTTGTCGCATTTCGGACAGCGTAGAGTTTTTCCTCCGTCATCCGACCCCCGTACAGACTCTGCCACTGAGGGGTCACTGAGAAAAAACAAGAACTTCAGCCAATATCAGAGAGACCAAAGGATCAGCACCAAGTGACGGACTGCAATCTTCTCAAGCAGTGGTCTGCAATCCGCAGCTCCGCACCTGTAAGTAAACTACAACCCACCACATGTCCTAAGAGCTGGGAGTTGTAGTTCCCCAACAGCTGGAGAGCCAAAGGTTGTAGTCTACAGACGAGGACCGGACTCCTGCGATTGGCTGGCATCACAGGGGCGGGGGTGGTGATCGGCGTCACAGGGGGGGGGGGGGGGGTGTTTGGTCGCGTGACTGGCATCACAGGGAGGGGAGCGGTCGGGTGGCATCACAGGGAGGGGAGCGGTCGGGTGGCGTCACAGGGGGTCGGGTGGTGTCACAGGGGGGGGGGGGGGGGTCAGTCGGGTGGCATAGCGCTCTGCTTCCACTGACGCTCCTCCCGCCACTGCCGGGTGGGATTTCAAGGTTCTGTGTTCCCCCACAATGCTGTAGACTACATGTGACCCGCCACCACCACGTGTCTCACCTCCGTACAGGCCGCTGTAGGTCTGGCTGAAGCCGGTGCTTAATCCGTGAAGGCCAAGGGCACTGGGAGGCAGATCATGGAAGGACAAAGGCTTCACCCCTCCTCTTACCTCCGCTGGGGCAGGTTTGCTGAATGGGTTTCCAGGGTCCGGCTGAACCTTTGGTCTCGTCTCTCGATCGTTACCTGAAGGACAGAGGAATAGAAATCCTCACCAATCTCACCCAACAAAAGACGTTACCAGCCCCCCCCTGGCACCCTCCTCACCTGACACAGCCCTCCCCCTGGCACCCGCCTCACCTGACACAGCCCTCCCCCTGGCACCCTCCTCACCTGACACAGCCCTCCCCCTGGCACCCTCCTCACCTGACACAGCCCTCCCCCTGGCACTCCCCTCACCTGACACAGCCCTCCCCCCTGGCACTCCCCTCACCTGACACAGCCCTCCCCCCTGGCACTCCCCTCACCTGACACAGCCCTCCCCCCTGGCACTCCCCTCACCTGACACAGCCCTCCCCCCTGGCACCCTCCTCACCTGACACAGCCCTCCCCCTGGCACTCCCCTCACCTGACACAGCCCACCCCCCTGGCACTCCCCTCACCTGACACAGCCCTCCCCCCTGGCACTCCCCTCACCTGACACAGCCCTCCCCCCTGGCACCATCCTCACCTGACACAGCCCTCCCCCTGGCACTCTGCTCACCTGACACAGCCCTCTCCCTGGCACCCTCCTCACCTGACACAGCCCTCCCCCTGGCGCCCTCCTCACCTGACACAGCCCTCCCCCTGGCGCCCTCCTCACCTGACAGCCCTCCCCCCTGGCACTCCCCTCACCTGACACAGCCCTCCCCACTGGCACTCCCCTTACCTGACACAGCCCTCCCCCTGGCACCCTCCTCACCTGACACAGCCCTCCCCCTGGCACCCTCCTCACCTGACACAGCCCTCCCCCTGGCACCCTCCTCACCTGACACAGCCCTCCCCCTGGCACCCTCCTCACCTGACACAGCCCTCCCCCCTGGCACTCCCCTCACCTGACACAGCCCTCCCCCTGGCACCATCCTCACCTGACACAGCCCTCCCCCTGGCACTCTGCTCACCTGACACAGCCCTCCCCCTGGCACCCTCCTCACCTGACACAGCCCTCCCCCTGGCACCCTCCTCACCTGACACAGCCCTCCCCCTGGCACTCCCCTCACCTGACACAGCCCTCCCCCCTGGCACTCCCCTCACCTGACACAGCCCTCCCCCCTGGCACCCTCCTCACCTGACACAGCCCTCCCCCTGGCACTCCCCTCACCTGACACAGCCCTCCCCCCTGGCACCCTCCTCACCTGACACAGCCCTCCCCCTGGCACTCCCCTCACCTGACACAGCCCTCCCCCTGGCACCCTCCTCACCTGACACAGCCCTCCCCCTGGCGCCCTCCTCACCTGACAGCCCTCCCCCTGGCACTCCCCTCACCTGACACAGCCCTCCCCACTGGCACTCCCCTCACCTGACACAGCCCTCCCCCTGGCACCCTCCTCACCTGACACAGCCCTCCCCCTGGCACCCTCCTCACCTGACACAGCCCTCCCCCTGGCACCCTCCTCACCTGACACAGCCCTCCCCCTGGCACCCTCCTCACCTGACACAGCCCTCCCCCTGGCACTCTGCTCACCTGACACAGCCCTCCCCCTGGCACCCTCCTCACCTGACACAGCCCTCCCCCTGGCACCCTCCTCACCTGACACAGCCCTCCCCCTGGCACTCTGCTCACCTGACACAGCCCTCCCCCTGGCACCATCCTCACCTGACACAGCCCTCCCAGCGGCACTCTGCTCACCTGACACAGCCCTCCCCCTGGCACCCTCCTCACCTGACACAGCCCTCCCCCTGGCACCCTCCTCACCTGACACAGCCCTCCCCCTGGCACCCTCCTCACCTGACACAGCCCTCCCCCTGGCACCCTCCTCACCTGACACAGCCCTCCCCCTGGCACCCTCCTCACCTGACACAGCCCTCCCCCTGGCACCCTCCTCACCTGACACAGCCCTCCCCCTGGCACCCTCCTCACCTGACACAGCCCTCCCCCCTGGCACTCCCCTCACCTGACACAGCCCTCCCCCCTGGCACTCCCCTCACCTGACACAGCCCTCCCCCCTGGCACTCCCCTCACCTGACACAGCCCTCCCCCCTGGCACCCTCCTCACCTGACACAGCCCTCCCCCTGGCACTCCCCTCACCTGACACAGCCCTCCCCCTGGCACCCTCCTCACCTGACACAGCCCTCCCCCTGGCACTCCCCTCACCTGACACAGCCCTCCCCCCTGGCACCCTCCTCACCTGACACAGCCCTCCCCCTGGCGCCCTCCTCACCTGACAGCCCTCCCCCCTGGCACTCCCCTCACCTGACACAGCCCTCCCCCTGGCACCATCCTCACCTGACACAGCCCTCCCCCTGGCACTCTGCTCACCTGACACAGCCCTCCCCCTGGCACCATCCTCACCTGACACAGCCCTCCCCCTGGCACCCTCCTCACCTGACACAGCCCTCCCCCTGGCACCCTCCTCACCTGACACAGCCCTCCCCCTGGCACCCTCCTCACCTGACAGCCCTCCCCCCTGGCACTCCCTCACCTGACACAGCCCTCCCCCCTGGCACTCCCCTCACCTGACACAGCCCTCCCCCCTGGCACTCCCCTCACCTGACACAGCCCTCCCCCCTGGCACCCTCCTCACCTGACACAGCCCTCCCCCCTGGCACTCCCCTCACCTGACACAGCCCTCCCCCCTGGCACCCTCCTCACCTGACACAGCCCTCCCCCTGGCACTCCCCTCACCTGACACAGCCCTCCCCCCTGGCACCCTCCTCACCTGACACAGCCCTCCCCCTGGCACTCTCCTCACCTGGTTCGGCCACAGCCTCAGTAGAAAGTGACAGAGCACTGAGTGCATCTTCCAGGTCATGGACTTGTTTCAGGAGTCGCTCGCCTCCATCTGGCAGCGCCTTCAGGTTTACTAATGCTAGAGTGGCCTGAAATACACGAGGGATGAGAGGAAATGATGTCACATGGGGTGGAGTCCGTGAGGACTAATGACAGGACAATAATCAGGTTACGGAGCTCAGTGGGAGCAGATGAACATAGAAGTCTGTACTATTGACCCCCGTAAGAGAAGGGACTGTGCGTCTGCCCCCAGAGTTCAGCCCTGGCACCGTCCCACCCAGCCGTGCCAGAGACCACCACACGTGACATGGGGTTGGGGGCACTCCTCACCTTCTTCTGCTGCAGTTGTACCGAGAGCATGGAGTGTAGTGCGGCCGAGCTCGGACCCTCTGCCTGCGGGGTGAAGCCTGGGAAGGAGGTGATGGTCCTCTGTTTGCCTCCTCCCGATGTCCTCAGTGCAGACGTCTTATCCTTTCCAGGTTCAGAACTGATGAACACAACGTCGCCGTCATCGTCCTCCTCCGCAGGTTCCTGCCCCGGACCCTTCCATTGATCTGATGATTTGACGCCGGAGACCACTGAGGACTGTGAAGCTTCCCCCGGGACTTCTTTCTGAACCGTCTCCTCAGGAAGCTTCTTCTTGACGTGGAGCCCGGCCGGCAGCTTCTTCTCCCTCCACCCCTGGAATGAAGCTTCACAGTCCTCTGCCACCTCCTGTCCACCATTGCTGGGAGGTTGTGTCCTCTTGACGTCAGAGCTCCATGGCGAGTCTTCTGGTCTCTTCTCCACAATGGCCGCTCTGCCCTCAGACGTTCTCCCGGTCTTCTCTTCTCTGCTCTTCCTCACCCGCTCTTTATCGAGATTTGCCGCATTGTTCTGGGGCTTCGCCTCCTCGCCGCTCTTCTTCAGGTCTGATTAGAGGTCTCCCCCTCTACGCTTTTCTTAGCTCGGTCATCGCTGGTGTTCCTCCCCTTGTCTTGGCGCTTCGCCTCCTCGCCGCTCTTCTTCAGGTCCTGATTAGAGGTCTCCCCCTCTACGCTTTTCTTAGCTCGGTCATTGCTGGTGTTCCTCCCCTTGTCTTGGCGCTTCGCCTCCTCGCCACTTTTCTTCCGGTTCCGATCAGCCCCTTTCTCCTCGCCGCTCTCCTTGGTGCTGACCTTCCGCTCCGCGCTGATCTGTTTCCAGACTGCAGGTCTGGGGTCCTCGTTAATCACTTTGAAGGGATTTCTCTGAGGTTTCTCGGTCTCGGAGGGAAGGTCACATCTTTGCATCACTTTGCACTTCGACTCCTGGAAGAAGAAGATCACACTGGATCAGTAAATGCCGCCTCCACATGGTTAGGACGTTTGCCAGCCATGTCGCCCTGTGAGCTATTTATTGAGCCACCCCCCCCCCCCCCCCCCGGGGGGCAGTTGATTTCCCAGATACAGATTGTTACCTCTTTCCAGGGGACGCTGCCACAGAACTTCTTTCCGTCACTCTTCATACAGCGATAATACAACCTGCGGAGATCAGCGGCAACAGCAAAGAAAATCATCAGATAAAAAAAGATGTGAATCCAGAACATGACGGGAATCAAACAAATGTGTTCTTACTCCTAGCAAAATCACCACAACCATCATCATCATCGTTCCCCTCCTCATCGTCACCACCCTCACCCTCCTCCTCATCATCGTCACCACCCTCCTCATTACCTCATCATCATCATTACCCTCCTCATCATCATCACCCTCCTACTCCTCCTCACCCTCCTCCTCCTCCTCGTCATCACCACCCTCCTCCTCCTCACCCTCCTCCTCATCATCGTCACCACCCTCCTCATTACCTCATCATCATCATTACCCTCCTCATCATCATCACCCTCCTCCTCCTCATCACCCTCCTCCTCCTCACCACCCTCCTCCTCCTCCACACCACCCTCCTCCTCCTCACCACCCTCCTCCTCCTCACCACACCACACCACCCTCCTCCTCTCCACCCTCCTCCTCCTCATCACCCTCCTCCTCCTCCTCCTCCTCATCACCATCCTCCTCATCACCCTCCTCCTCCTCCTCCTCACCACCCTCCTCCTCACCACCCTCCTCCTCCTCACCACCCTCCTCCTCCACACCACCCTCCTCCTCCACACCACCCTCCTCCTCCTCTCCACCCTCCTCCTCCTCTCCACCCTCCTCATCACCCTCCTCCTCACCCTCCTCATCACCATCCTCCTCATCACCCTCCTCCTCATCATAACCATCACCCTCCTCCTCCTCATCACCATCACCCTCCTCCTCATCCCCCTCCTCCTCTTCATCATCACCCTCCTCCTCATCATCACCATCACCACTCCTCCTCATCCCCCTCCTCCTCTTCATCATCACCCTCCTCATCATCACCACCACCCTCCTCATCACCCTCCTCCACATCACCCTCCTCCTCATCACCCTCCTCCTAATCCTCATCATCACCATCACCCTCCTCCTCATCATGACCATCACCCTCCTCCTCATCATGACCATTCACCCTCCTCCTCATCATGACCATCACCCTCCTCCTCATCATGACCATCACCCTCCTCCTCATCATGACCATCACCCTCCTCTTCATCATCACCCTCCTCCTAATCCTCATCATCACCATCCTCCTCACCATCACCCTCCTCATCACCACCACCCTCCTCATCATGACCATCACCCTCATCCTCAATGAACAGAACCTCCTATTCATCATCCCCATCACCCTCCTCCTCCTCATCATCCCCATCACCCTCCTCCTCTTCATTATCACCATCACCCTCCTCCTCTTCATTATCACCATCACCCTCCTCTCATCATCACCATCACCCTCCTCCTCTGCATCACCATCACCCTCCTCCTCATCATCACCATCACCCTCCTCCTCATCATCACCATCACCCTCCTCCTCATCATCACCATCACCCTCCTCCTCATCATCACCATCACCCTCCTCCTCATCATCACCATCACCCTCCTCCTCATCATCACCATCACCCTCCTCCTCCACACCACCCTCCTCCTCCTCCACACCACCACCCTCCTCCTCACCACCACCCTCCTCCTCCTCTTCCTCACCACCCTCCTCCTCCTCCTCACCACACCACCCTCCTCCTCCTCACCACCCTCCTCCTCCTCACCACCCTCCTCCTCCTCACCACCCTCCTCCTCCTCACCACCCTCCTCATCACCCTCCTCCTCATCACCCTCCTCCTCATCATAACCATCACCCTCCTCCTCATCCCCCTCCTCATCACCATCACTTCCTCCTCATCACCATCACCCTCCTCATCATCACCACCACCCTCCTCCTCATCATCACCACCACCCTCCTCCTCCTCATCACCCTCCTCCTAATCCTCATCATCACCATCACCCTCCTCCTCATCATGACCATCACCCTCCTCCTCATCATGACCATCACCCTCCTCCTAATCATCACCCTCCTCCTCATCCCCATCACCCTCCTCCTCTTCATCATCACCATCACCCTCCTCATCACCACCCTCCTCCACATCACCACCCTCCTCCTCATCATCACCCTCCTCCTAATCCTCATCATCACCATCCTCCTCACCATCACCCTCCTCATCACCACCCTCCTCATCATGACCATCACCCTCCTCCTCCTCATGACCATCACCCTCCTCCTCCTCCTCATCATCCCCATCACCCTCCTCCTCTTCATTATCACCATCACCCACCTCCTCATCATGACCATCACCCTCCTCCTCATCATGACCATCACCCTCCTCCTCATCATGACCATCACCCTCCTCCTCATCATCACCGTCACCCCCCTCCTCATCACCCCCCTCCTCCTCATCTCCATCACCCTCCTCCTCTTCATCATCACCATCACCCTCCTCATCATCACCATCACCCTCCTCATCACCACCCTCCTCCACATCATCACCACCCTCCTCCTAATCCTCATCATCACCATCCTCCTCACCATCACCCTCCTCATCACCACCCTCCTCATCATGACCATCACCATCACCCTCCTCCTCATCATCCCATCACCCTCCTCCTCCTCATCATCCCCATCACCCTCCTCCTCCTCATCACCCTCCTCCTCTTCATTATCACCATCACCTCCTCCTCATCATGACCATCACCCTCCTCCTCATCATGACCATCACCCTCCTCCTCATCATGACCATCACCCTCCTCCTCATCATCATCATCACCCTCCTCCTCATCATCACCATCACCCTCCTCCTCATCACCATCCTCCTCATCACCATCACCCTCCTCCTCATCATCACCATCACCCTCCTCCTCATCACCATCCTCCTCATCACCATCACCCTCCTCCTCATCACCATCCTCCTCATCACCATCACCCTCCTCATCATCTCCATCACCCTCCTCATCACCGTCACCCTCCTCCTCCTCATCATCACCCTCCTCCTCCTCATCACCCTCCTCCTCATCATCACCCTCCTCCTCATCATCACCCTCCTCCTCATCATCACCATCACCCTCCTCCTCATCATCACCATCACCCTCCTCCTCATCATCACCGTCACCCTCCTCCTCATCATCACCGTCACCCCCCCTCCTCATCACCCCCCTCCTCCTCATCATCATCACCCTCCTCATCACCCTCACCCTCATCATCACCCTCACCCTCCTCATCATCACCCTCACCCTCCTCATCATCATCACCACCCTCCTCATCATCATCACCACCCTCCTCATCATCACCACCACCCTCCTCATCATCACCACCCCCCTCCTCATCATCACCACCCCCCTCCTCATCATCACCACCCCCCTCATCATCACCACCCTCCTCATCATCATCACCCTCCTCATCATCACCACCCTCCTCATCATCACCACCCTCCTCAACATCACCACCCTCCTCAACATCACCATCACCCTCCTCCTCATCACCATCACCCTCCTCATCATCCCCATCACCCTCCTCCTCATGACCATCACCCTCCTCCTCACCATCACCCTCCTTCTACTCCTCATCATCACCCTCCTCCTCATCATCATCATCACCCTCCTCCTCATCATCACGCTCCTCATCATCATCACCCTCATCATCACCCTCCTCTTCATCACCCTCCTCCTCCTCGTAAACATCATCACCCTCCTCCTCATCACCACCCTCCTCATCATCCTCCTCATCACCACCACCACCACCCTCCTCATCATCATCCCCACCCTCGTCCTCACCATCATCCCCACCCTCCTCCTCACCACCCTCCTCCTCACCATCATCATCACCCTCCTCATCCCCACCCTCCTCATCCCCACC